>NC_071099.1:6707134-6914634 GCF_027358695.1 Spea bombifrons
GCAGGGGAGCAGCTATAAAGATTGTACCCAAGCGCAAAATCAGCCCAGTGCTCTAGAAAGCCAAAACCCTCCTTCCTACACCATGCATTTAGCATCTCATCTCCCGCTGTCTTGCTACTGTTGCGCGTGGCACAGGTAATAATTCTGAAAATACTACCTTGGAGGTCCTTTTCTTCAGTTTATCTCCTAATTCCCTGAACTCATTCTTTAGTACCTTCCATTTTCCACTGACTTTGTCATTGGTACCGAAATGGACCATGACAGCCGGGTCTTCCCCAGTCCCTCCCAATAATCCAGCCTCTCTGTCAGCAACATTCCAGACCCGAGCACCTGGGAGACAGCAAACTGTACGGTTGAGCCTATCTACTCTCTTAATAATAGAGTCCCCTACCACCTCAACCTGTCTAGCCTTTCTTACGCTCTCAATCCCATTCATACTAGAGGGGCTGTTCTCTCGGCTGTAAGAAGGAACAGCTTCCTCCAGTATAGCAACTCCTGAGCTGATGCACCCAACATCTTCACTCAAGCGGGCAAATCTGTTAGGCTGCACAAGGTCAGGACTAGCTAAACCTTTCCTCTTTCCTCCCCCTCTACCACCATGTATAACTGTTACCCAACTACATGCCTCTTCTCCAGCTGACTTATCTCCTCCCTCTTCACTACCTGCCCCCACTACACTCCTTTCAAGATTGTCTATCGCTCTCAAGGTTGCAGTTTGCTTCTCCAGATCTCTAATATGAGCTTCCAGAGAAACCACTTGCTCACACCTGCGACAGAGGTATGGACCCTGGCATGCATACATGAGGCAAGATGTGCATTGAGTCAGATCATCAATCTTGCTATAAGAAAAAACAGATATAAATGAGACTCTACAAAATAACAGTTAAACAAGAACAAGAACACCCGTCAAAAATAAACAGTTAAAAGTACAGAACTATAATTCAACAAAAACAGCCCAATAAATATATAACAGTATAAATACAGTACCTTGTGTAATCCCTTTTTCTCTTTTCAACTCCTGTTTCTTTATAATGCCTACTTAAAATAAATAGTCTCTTTTTAAGTAGGCCATCTCAATGCAGAAGCAACTCAAGTGAGCAAGCTCTGTGAGTTAGTTGGGGCTTTACATAGTTAACCCCACACAGGTGAAACTAGGTAACCACTCCCCTCAATTAACTGAGCTGCAGCACACAGAAGAAAAAAAACACCAAAACGAAAGCACCCAAAACAGATGACTGAGTGATTAACCCCTTCAATCCCAGGGGTTTTTGGCACATCAAAGCCCAGAGCAATTTTGCCATTTTTGGGGTATGTCGGTTTAGCGATGATTCTCTTTTCCTGTGAATAGTGTACCCATGTAAACTATATATTGTTTTTTCAAGGAGAGATAGAGCTTTCGTTTGATACCATAGTTGGATGATTAGCTGAAAATTTAGAATGAGAAATTTAGTAAAAACTAGCGAAGATTAGAAAAATAAACTAATTTTTTTTACATTTTCCCTCTGAATCCTCACAAAATTAGGTAAAGTGATGGAAAATCCCCTCCAAGTTTATTAATTCAGGTGTCCTGATTTCAGAAATACCTAATTTATATAGATTTTCCAGACTTTCCCAGCACCAGGGAGCATACTATAAGGTGTACAATTTTGTATAATTTTTATGCCTATGGCTGAACGGGTGCAGAAGGGTTATACTGGCTAGATGTTATGCTAGGGCAATGGGAAGTAAGGTTTTTAATAATTTTTTTATTATCTTTTTTATATATATTTTTTTAATTTTTTTTAATTTTAATTTTTTTACATTTTTTTTATTTTTTATATATTATTTTTACACCGAAATGGTTAGAGGTCCTCCTAGGGACCTCCTGAACATGCCAGTGATGTCACATTGACATCATAGCTCACATTATAATTTTTTTTGTATTATTTATATTATTTTTTTAATGATTTATTTAAGATTATTTTTTAAATGAATTAACTTTTTTTTTTCCTGCTTTTCTCTTTCAGGACGGGAGGGGGAGTGAGAGAGATGGTTTCTCACTCCCCTCCCCGCGATCCCCCTGCACCGATCACACTGTGATCTCTATGCAGGTCCTCACAGACCTGCATAGAGATGGCAGCGTCTCTGTGCCTCATCTACAAAAGCTAATGAAAAAAATGCTAACTAGATTCTACTATTTTGTACTATTTGAGTTAAGAAATACCCAATGTTTTATGTGTATTTTTGCAAGTTAAAGGGCAATAAGTGCAAGTAGCATTTTGCTACTTTAAGGCTAGGTTTTCACTTGGGTTTTTGTCCTGCGTTATTTTCTTGATGAAAAACGCCAGGGAAAACGCCAAGAAAACTGCCACTGCATTTACCTGCGTTTTGGCGTTTTTGCCTCTGTGGAAATTGCTTTTTTGACCTTAGGCAGTTTTTCCAGCCTTTACACGTTAGAATTTTCACCCAGCTAAAAGGGATTAGGATAAATGGCAAGTATCTGCCCCCTCCTGATGTAATTTCCTTGGTAGAGTTCTACTTAAACACGCCCCGGCGGACCCTTTTGTCTCTTTTCTGTGGTTTGTAAGGCATGCTTTATTCCGAATGTCTGCTCCTCTAGGAAGATTGGCCCCAAATGATGGTGCAAATTGTTTGCTGTTGCTTTTGGCACGCAGGATCCAGTTGATGCGTCGGGTATGTTTGTTTGTAATGGCATGTTTGTTCCAAATGGTGTAAAATTCAATATGAACTTTGTTTTGTGTGAAACTGTTTGTTTCCAGCCTATTTCTCGTAGGACACACAGATACTGGGTCCATCCTCTGCATTGTAACTGTGGAAAAAAGGCCATAAAAAACACCAAGGCAAAACCCACATGGCTTTTTCATGGTGTTTTTTCTCTCAAATAGACTTCTATTGGAGAAAAATGCCAAGATTTCCTTGCAAAAAACGCCAGGGTCAACATGTTGCGATTTTGAAAAACTGCCACAGAGCCCAAAAAAGCAGTAAAATGCCAAAGAGGACTGAAAAAACGCAAACAGAAAAACGCCAAGTGGATATGGCATTGTGCGATTTACTATTGAAGAACAGCTAACATCTGGCTGCAGCGTTTTTTCGCTGAATTGGCGTTATTATGGGCGTTATTATGGGCGTTTTTGCAAAAAAAAACCCATGTGGAAACCTAGCCTAAAGCCTGTTTTGCCCAATGTGCAATTTGGGCCATCTTCGAAACTGGCCAATGCAATTTACTGTCATTAAACCATATATTTTTAAAAACTATACACTCCAAAGTATTTCAAATTCCATTCCACTGGTATTTTAACCCATTCGACGCACTAATTCTACTACTACCCTTTGTAATATTTTGTTTGTGTTTTTTTAATCACACAAATTGTACTTCAGGTGTGAATTTACAGCTCCTGGTACATGTCACTGTCACACATCATCCCAATATGTGTTCATCAACATCTCCCGAGTAAAATGATACCAACCGTGCATGGGTTTGTTGGGTTGTTTGGGAGGTAAAACGCCACATTTGGGAAGTGTGCATTTGTTAACTTGGAATTTATGGACATATGGTCCTTCTGCCACCATGTTCTATTTGGGACATCTTTGAAGCCAGTCAGTTCAATTTATCCCATGAAATCATATATTTTTGAAAACTAGGCTATTTCAACCCTTTCCGTGCACTTATTTTACCACTAGGCTTTATGTCACTGTCAAACTACACCAATATTTGTTCAGCGATACCACCCATGCGTGAGTTTGTCTACTTGTTTGGGGCTAAAAGGCCACATTTGGGAAATGCGATTTTTCCCCATTTAGGTCAGTATGTGCCTATGCCCTATTTGGGACATCTTTAAAACCCGGCCACTCCAATTTACCTCATCAAATCATTTATTCATTCATTTTTTTTTTTAAAGTAGACACAAGCTGATTAATGAAACATTTAATCTGACAAAAGACTTCACAGTGCTGTGTACAAACATACTGAAATAAATGACATATAGAGTACAAGTTACAAAACAGACCATAAAATCAAATAGGAGAAAACACAAGAAATCCTCATATATATATATATATATATATATTGATATATATCAGGGGCGTACCTAGAGTATTTGGCATCGGGGGCGGATCCTGTAAGTGGCACCCCCCCCCCAAAATGTAAAGACATCTACAAAATTATGTTGGCAAGAATATTTATTGCACCAATTTGTAAACTGTATGTCAACTGTAAACAACAAGAAATCTGAAAAAATAAATTAGTAACTTATAAGTAAAATCAATACGTTTAAATAACATTTACTGAACATATAATAGTGCTTTCTTTAATAACCCTCCAAAAAAAAACGGCGTCCACATTGCCCACATAGAACCTGACCAGCACCCAAATTACACACACATAGGACGTGCCATATTTGCCCCCAAACAGCCCAGCATGAGTCAGCATTGTTCCCAAACAGCCGAGTGTACGCCATCTTTGTCCCATAAACACGCTACCTGTGCCATCTTTGTCCCATAAACACCCTGCCTGTGCCATTTTTGTCCCATAAACACCCTGCTTATACCATCTTTGCCTTTTTGACAAATCAACTATACACCTATGATTAACACAAACACTTTTACAGTCACTCACTAATTCACACAATAATTTATTCTTTCACACAAATTATTTACACATATTCATTGATGCATTCTCACAAATTCATTAATTCTCTCACTCATTCACACAATTCATCCACACATTAATCCATTCATTTTCGCTCTCTCATTCTGACTCTTTATTTCAATATTCTTGCTACCCTCCTTTCTCCCTATCTACCCATTCGCACCCCCTTCTGCCCTATCTTGCCCTTCTTACTCCCTTCTACCCCCTATCCCCCCGTCTCACTCCCTTCTCCCAATCTACCCCCCCCAACTATCTACCCTCTCCCCCCTCTGAAGTTCACTTACCTTTCAGGAGTCCTGGGGTGGGGGTGCAAGGCCTCTGTCTCCCAGCTCTGCCACTGTATGGAACAGCATGGTAAGTGTGGATTGGTAAATGTGTGAGAGTGATGGGAGTTATGATGTACTTTAGAGCATAATTATGTAATGAAAAAGACATTGGAAATGGTACAGCATAACACCCATCACTCTCACACATTTACCAATCCACACTTACCATTCCAGATGCCACACATACCAATCCACAGATTCCACACATACCAATCCACAGATTCCACACATACCAATCCACACTTGCCAATCCACACTTACCAATCCACAGATTCCACACATACCAATCCACACTTACCGATCCATAGATTCCACACATACCAATCCACACTTACCAATCCACAGATTCCACACATACCAATCCACATTTACCAATCCACAGATTCCACACATACCAATCCACACATACAAATCCACATTTACCTACCCACAGATTTCACATTTACCAGTCGACACATACCAATCCACAGATTCAACACATACCAATCCACACTTACCAATCCACACATACCCATCCACACATACCCATCCACTCTCACTGTCACTCTAACTGAATGATTTCCTACCTTTCCTCTTTTCTTCTTACAACAGTCAGCTCCTTTTCTTTCTCTTCGCTCCTCTTCTTCTTCTGTCTTCTTCCTGGTTCAGAGGGCACGGACGGCGGTGGGCGCGGCTTCAGTGTTGTGCGCCGGAATCTGACAACAAACCCCGCCGCACAGCAGCAGTTGCCGCGCAGATCGCGAGGGAGCGGTATTGGAGGTCTTTAACAGACCTCCGGCTCCCTTGAGTGATTTTAAGCCGGTTCCACTGGCTTAAAATCACTCAAGGGAGCCGGAGGTCTGTTAAAGACATCCGATACCGCTCCCTTGCGAGCCTTCTCCTCCAGCGGCGGACATTGCTGTCCGTCTCTGGAGGGGTGCCGGCAAGTTGGCACCCCCCTGATGAGCGGCACCCGGTGCAGCCCGCCCCCCCCCCGCTAGGTACGCTACTGATACATATATATATATATTCCTTGTGGGAGAGTCAGATGGTAAAGGTTTTCCGTGCAGTTGCAGGAAAAACTCCCTCTCTCAAGATGTTTAGAGAAAGTGTTTATATATTGAACCCTGGTTGTTCCTAAATGACCAGCCCCCCTAGGTGGGTCAGAGGGGTTTGGCCTTGACAGTTTATGGTCCACTCCATCATACCTGACAAGAGTCCAGTGCAGACTTTTTCCTGAGAATGCAGTAGTCTTCACAAAACTAGCAATTTACAACATACCATTAAAATTTTTATATGATCATATTACTCATATCTTTGTGAATCTTTAGACACCAAACACACTAGGTGTCAGGAGCCACTTTTTCTCTGCCTGAACCATGGCTTTTTCATACCTGTGGCATTTAAATCTGCTACCACTAGTGGCCACCCTCTGCCCTATGGAGCACTCAGAACTCTATTACTAGGATCAGGTGTGCCTTGTTACCTGGGTTGAGCCCTAGTCCATACATCCAGCTGGGCCTTGTTATCTGGATTACCCTGCCTTTATGAACCTGCCCTGCCCTTCACTCAGGGCCTTTGTATTGAAGTCTATGGACCTTCCTGCTGTGGCTCTGCACCTGTACTGTTCCTGGTTCCCTGCTTTGTGTCCTGATCAAGTGGACTCCCTGCTTTGTGTCCTTCCAAGCAGACTCCCTGCTTTGTGTCCTTCCAAGCAGACTCCCTGCTTGGTGTCCTTCCAAGCAGACTCCCTGCTTGGTGTCCTTCCAATCGGGCTGTGTGCCTTTCATACCCTTCCAAGCAGGCTGTGTGCCTTTCGTGCCCTTGCAAGCGGGCTCTCTGCCTCTTGTGCCCTTCCAAGCGGGCTCCCTGCCAAAAGACTTACCGTATTTGCTCGATTATAAGACAAGGTTTTTTTCAGAGCACATGCTCTGAAAAATACCCCTCGTCTTATAATCGAGGTCGTCTTCTATTCAGACTGCAAAATGTCCGCTGGGGCCAGGCTGCTTACCAGTGCTTTGGTCGCGAGCAGCAGGAGAACAGGAAGCTAGAAGAGTGTCACATAACTCTGCCCCCCCTCCCTTTTGTTGGTACCCAACAAAAGCATACAACCTTTCAAAATACATACACATGTTCTCAATATTTCATTTTATGTGGTTATGCTCTGAAGGTTATTCATGTTCCAATATACCGTATTGGTATTAGACAACCCTGATTATAAGACGACCCCCCCAAATTCTGAATATTAATTTAGGAAAAAAAGAAAAAGCCTGAATATAAGATGACCCTATAGGAAAAAAGTTTTACCAGTAAATGTTAATTCATGTAAACTATTTTTTTTTTAATAAAAGCTATGATTGAGAAAAGTATTTTGTTTTTAATTCCTTTTATTTTCTAACCTGCCCCCCAGTTATGCACATCAGCCCCCAGGCTTGTCACTCTGCCCCATAAATGCCTTAAACCCTCTATATGCCACTGTGCCCCATGATATGCCTTTAGACCCCCTATGTGCCACTCTGCCTCCAGAAATGCCTTATATAAATGCCTTATTTCAGGAGGCAGAGTGGCATATAGAGGGTTAAAAGGCATTTCTGGAGGCAGAGTGGCATTAAGGGGGTTAAAAGGCATTTCATAGAGCGCTCTGCCTACAGAAATGCCTTATGCCCCATTTAACCCCCCCCCCCTCAGCGTGTAGATGTAACGGACTGGGCAGGGAAGTAGGAGATCCGCAATGCAGAACCTGGACACGAGCCAGAGCAGGCGACCACACAGGAGAGTAGTCACAAACAAAGCCGAGGTCAAGGATTGGAGAAATCTAGATAAACGGGAGACGAAGCCGAAGTCAGGACTGGAGCAAGCAGGATAATCGTGAAGCGAAGCCGGGGTCTAGGATTGGAGAAATCAGGATCAACGGGAGACGAAGCCAAAGTCAGAATCAGAACAAGCACAGAACCGTGTTCAGAGCCCAGAGCAGGAGATAAGAATCTCTTTGACAGGCGATCCATGGACAGCTAAAGCGCCCTTAAATAGGCCAGGCAGATAACCCCGCCTCCAGCTACTTGCAGGGAAAAACAGGTACAGTTCCTTTAAATCGTGGGTTGCACATGTGCAGTAGTAGCTGGTCGGCCATCTTTGATGTGGTATTAGACTTCAGGTTCCGGTGGCCATCTTTGGAGTGGCGTGCGCATGCGTGTAGTGCACGACAGGGATGGCACGGTGACTCGAGGCTCTAGTGCGGCGGCGGGACACTGTTATGGCCGTTGTAGTTACAGGCCGGGTGGTTACAGTAGACGTCTACGCGATTCGCATAGGCAACTTCCGTTGCAGCCAGAAGGAGGTGCAGTTAGCAGCGGGAGTTGTCTGAGTCCATCGCGCAGACCTTCCCCGGCTGTCAGAGAGAATTCCCCGGTGAGGGGAACTCTGATCTCTGACAGCCGGGGAAGGTCTGCGTGATGGACGCAGACAACCCCCGCTGCTAACCGGAAGGAGGTGCGCTTAGCAGCGGGGGTTGTCTGCGTCCATCGCACAGACCTTCCCCGGCTGTCAGAGATAATTCCCCAGTGAGGGGAACTCTGATCTCTGACAGCCGGGGAAGCTCTGAGCGATGGACGCAGACAACCCCCGCTGCTAACCGCACCTCCTTCTGGCTGCAGCGGACGTTGTCTACGCTAATTGCGTGGACGTCTACACGCTGCCCTGGCTACACACCAGGGACTCAGAAGCACCGGTAAGTTGGGGGGGAGACAGGAGGATCCAGGTCCCCTGCAGCGCTGCGGGGGATCTGGATCTTAGTCTCATAGTCAGACCTATTTGAGGTCTGATTTTAAGACGACCCCGATTATAAGAGGGTAAAACCTCATCTTATAATTGAGCAAATACGGTACTTTACGACCCCCCACATTCAGCTATGGTGATCCTTATCTTCTAAGTACATTTTATGGCTTCTAAGTACATTTTAAGGTTTGCTGATCAAAGCTGTCAGGCACCTGACCTACCTCAGTGGCCGTGCAGGGTCCAGCCACGATGCGCATCTGCGTCCAGACGCCCAAACCGCCGTACGGGGACCACGGAGTTGCGGAGTGGGCCGCATCCCCCGGCCTCGAGTAAACCGCACCTGGCGGAGGACAGACGCGACCATGATGCTGCTGGCGGTGGGCGTGTCCAACTACCCGGTGACATGGCTTCAATACATGAGATAGGCAGAAGGCGGGGAATAGAGTTAAAAATATGATTAAAAATATCATGTGATGATATGTATATATTAAATAAACTGAATTCATGAAGGGAAAAAAAACTAGGGGCTGGTTATTTTTTTTTTTTTTTTATATATATATAAATAACCAGCCCCTAGTTTTTTTCCCTTCATGAATTCAGTTTATTTAATATATACATATCATCACATGATATTCATCTATATATATACAATTTCCTCAGTTCAATTCATTTTATTAATTTCATTAATTTTATTTCATTCATTTATTCATTTACGCACATATTATTATTCCCTCATTCTTTTTGTATGTTCCCATATATCCCCGTTCTTTTATGTATGTTTCCATGTATTCCCGTTCCACCGCTTGCTTCCGGTATCATCACCGCTTCACAATCTTCAAACTTTCATCTTTCGGTTCCCCGTAATAGCAGCACACATATCGGTATTAATACCGATTAGGATATTCCTCCCTCACGGATAACCTAGAACGCAAAACATAACAACATTATGACACTGTTCTTATACTTACCTTTAACCCCACGGTTCAACGAATCCTTTGATCGGTATCCAAGCTTCATTGAAGGCAGTGACCCCGGCACGTTGATGAACGAACGGAATCCGGAAGTAATAGTCTAGCTGACGTCAGACGCCACAACACGGACGGCAAGCAGATGGCGCCAAACATTTAAAAGGACCTCCACTAGAGAGAAGATACTACTCCTGATGAAGCCTTACACGGCGAAACGTGTTGAGTGACTTTTTTAAGGACTTTTATAATATATTTTTATTTGTATCAGAATTTTTTATCTGGATCAGTACTTTTTATGTATTTTAAAAAATTTTATAGCTGCAGCTGACATGGATCCAGCTGGCTGCTAATTAAGAATAAATACTTCTTTTTACATACCTTCTATGTGGATAGTGGCTGTTTCAATACACCACACACACACATTGGTATCCAACCATTGGACCTTTTAAACAGAAGAATATATGGATGTAACCAGATCATCACCAGAAATTACGGGCATCTTGACACTTGTTTAAGTGTAAGTATATCTCCACTTGTTGCGTATTTAGCGCTATATACATAATACACTATTGGATTCTTTTCTGGTTTGTTTCCTCGGTATATATTCCTGTATATGGACCTCAAGGCCATCTCTATGACGCACTGAACAACACTGATAAGTGTACAGCCTTTATAATAGTGCAAGCAGGGGTGTTATCACTCTCACACCAACTCATACTGGTCACTGGAAGTTCAACATGGCACCTTATGGCAAGGAACTCTCTGAGGATCTGAAAAAAAGAATTGTTGCTCTACATAAAGATGGCCTAGGCTATAAGCAGATTGCTAAGACCCTGAAACTGAGCTGCAGCTCCGTGGACAAGACCATACAGTGGTCTCACAGGACAGGTTCGACTCAGAACAAGCCTCGTCACGGTCGACCAAAGAAGTTGAGTGTACATTCTCAGCGTCATATCCAGAGGTTGTCTTTGGGAAATTGACGTATGAGTGCTGCCAGCTGTCAGTACTCAGACCATACGACACAGACTGCATCAAATTGGTCTGCATGTTCCAGAAGGAAGCCTGTTCTAAAGATGATGCACAAGAAAGCCCTAAAACAGTTTGCTGAAGCCAAGCAGACTAAGGACATGGATTACTGGAACCATGTCCTGTGGTCCGATGAGACCAAGATAAACGTATTTGGTTCAGATGGTGTCAAGAGTGTGTGGCGGCAACCAGGTGAGGAGTACAAAGACAAGTATGTCTTGCCTACAGTCAAGCATGGTGGTGAGAGTGTCATGGTCTGGGCATGAATGCTGCCGGTCCTGGGGAGCTACAGTTCATTGAGGGAACCATGAATGCCAACATGTCCTGTGACATACTGAAAGAGCATGATCCCCTCCCTTCGGAGACTGGGCTGCAGGACAGTATTCCAACATGATAATGACCCCAAACACACCTCCAAGACGACCATTGCCTTGCTAAAGAAGCTGAGGGTAAAGGTGATGGACTGGCCAAGCATGTCTCCAGATCTAAACCCTATTTAACATCTGTTGGCCATCCTCAAACGAAAGGTGGGGGAACGCAAGGTCTCTAACATCCCCCAGCTCCGTGATGTCATCATGGAGGAGTGGAAAAGTACTCCAGTGGCAACCTGTGAAGCTCTGGTGAACTTCATGACCAAGAGGGTTAAGGCAGTGCTGGAACATAATGGTGGCCACACAAAATATTGACACTTTGGGCCCATTGTGGACATTTTCACTTAGGGGTTTACTCACTTTTGTTGCCAAGGTTTAGAAATTAATGGCTGTGTATTGAGTTATTTTGAGGGGACGGCAAATTTACACTGTTATACAGGCTGTACACTCTCAACTTTACATTGTAGCAGAGTGTAATTTCATCAGTGTTGTTACATGAAAAGACATAGGAAAATATTTACATAAATGTGAGGGGTGTACTCACTTTTGTGAGGTACTGTAGATCCTGGAGAGGGCATCTGCTTTTTGATTCCTTGAGCCAGGGTGGTTACGTGAAACGTGATTAGAACAGAGCCCATCATGCTTGAAGGGCATTGAGACGTCTGGCGGTTCGAAGGTATTCCAGATTTTTATGATCTGTGAACATAGTGATGGGGTGATTAGCTCCCTCAAGGAGATGCCTCTATTCCTCGAAGGCCCTTTTGATGGCTAGCAACTCCTTATTCCCTACACCGGCTTTGGTTAATCTGTGTGAGTAGAAAGCCACAGGGTGTGGTAGTCCTGTGGTGATGTCTCTTCGTGGTAGGACAGCTCCGGTGGAAACATCGACTTTGAGGAATAAGGCTCTTTTAGGATCTGGCAGATGGAGGTTGGGAGCCAAAGTGACCTAGTGTTTAAGGGTGTCAAATGCCTTTTGGGTTGTTGGTAACCAACACCATTTGATGTATTTTTTGGTCAGATGGGTTAGTGGCTGAATCATCATAGAAAAGTTCTGGATAAACTTCCAGTAGAAATTGGCAAACCCCACAAACCGTTGTACCTGTTTATTGTTTTGTGGTACCGGCCAATAGAGGATTGCTTCTACCTTGCGAGGATCCATTTCAACCCTACCCGGTCTGATAATGAAACCCAAAAACTCCACACAGTCGGTTTCAAAGATGCATTTTCAATCTTTGCATATAATCTGTGTTGCTGTTATCCTTTTTAGTACTTCTGTCATATTGAGTTGCTGAGAGTGTATATCAGGAGAGAAGATGAGGATGCCTTACATAGACCGTAGGGCATGACCAGGTATTCATAATGTCCGTAGCAGGAACGGAATGCAATCTTCCACTCATCATTTTGGCGAACTCTAAGAAGATTGTAGGCTCCCCTCAGATCCACTTTGGAATAGACAGTTGCTGTTTGGAGACGTTCAAGGATTTCAGGAATGAGTGGAAGAGGGTATTTGTTCTTGATGGTGATATGATTGATTTCCCTATAATCCACATCGTGCTTGACGGGCATTGAGACATCTGGCGGTTCGAAGGTATTCCAGATTTTTATGATCACTATGATGGGGTGATTAGCTCCCTCAAGGAGATGCCTCTATTCCTCGAAGGCCCTTTTGATGGCTAGCAACTCCTTATTCCCTACATCGGCTTTGGTTAATCTGTGTGAGTAGAAAGCCACGGGGTGTGGTAGTCCTGTGGTGATGTCTCTTCGTGGTAGGACAGCTCCGGTGGAAACATCGACTTTGAGGAAGAAGGGTCTTTTAGGATCTGGCAGATGGAGGTTGGGAGCCAAAGTGACCTAGTGTTTAAAGGTGTCAAATGCCTTTTGGGTTGTTGGTAACCAACACCATTTGATGTCTTTTTTGGTGAGATGGGTAAATACCTAACAAGCAGCCATCCCTATATCAGTGTGGCAGAACTACATTGCTGGGCCAGAAACATCCCCTTCCTGAGAGTTGCAGTCCCGTGGACACTTACCCACATTCAGCCTCGGCATTTAGGCCATGGTTCCTCCCGTGGGGGAAGTGTGAGGGGCCGCTTGTAAAAAATGCTGGTTGAAATGTACAAAGACAGCAGGATATCATCTCATCACTTGCTGAGTAGATTATCTCTAGCAGACAGCCAGGATCTGCAACCAGGGAGTGACCAACATTGTTTTAGTTTTATACCAGACCCCCCCCACCCCATGGTGTACTAATATGTTGCAGCAAAAAATAGGAAGGTAAAAGCGCTAAGAACAATAAAAACAGCAATAAAATAAATAGTCCTATAAATAGCAGCAGCCCACTCGCCAAGGTTTCCTCTTCTTGGCTTGGTAAATAACTTGGAGGTCACAGGAGCTAGTGGTTGCGCATAATTTTTTGGGGACTTAAGCAATTAGTCCCACAAAACTTGCATGGGCAACACAATCCTCGTCTGGGGATATCTTTAGCAGCAGTCCTGTGTAGTTCTTTTTTTTGGTTCTCAGGATAAGGTGCACGTAAAAAGTTAAACAGAAATAGGCATAGTGTTTTCTGTATATATAAAATGAATAAAACAAATAAAAACAGTTCACTATATACTCACAATATGGTGAGCAATAAATGGATTGCTCACACCTTCTGGCGTAGGTGGAATGATCCCCACCAAGGATATAAACTTGCGTGTTTAAAACAATAAAAGGATACCAGGAGCAGAAAAGAATGTTTTTTAAAAAAACGTATTTATTTTCAGCTTTCTGGTTAACCCCTTCAATCCCCTATAGACGTACCGGGACGTCCAAAAAACGCCCACAAAGAAACCCCTATGGACGTCCCGGTACGTCCAGCCCTTCGTGCAGCGTCAGGGACACATCCCTGCCGCTGCACAGGAGACCAGGCTGTCGTTTGACAGCCTGGACTCCCCACTGACAGCAGAAGCCGGCATTGCCGGCTTTCTGCTGCCCGATCTCCCGTAACAGCTTCCGGCATGAAAGCCGGTAAGCTGTTACCGGTTAACTGCCCGATCGCGCGATCGCGCAGTTGCAAACGCGCGATCGGGCATTCCCTTCCGGGTTAAGTCACTGCTGACGTAACCCGGAAGGTCATCGGAGGACAGGATATCCCCTGCGGGGATATCCTGCCCTCCGATGAGGCACAGAGACGCTGCGATCTCTATGCAGGTCTGTGAGGACCTGCATAGAGATCACAGTGTGATCGGTGCAGGGGGATCGCGGGGAGGGGAGTGAGAGACCATCTCTCTCACTCCCCCTCCCGCCCTGTAAGAGAAAAGCTGAAAAAAAAAACGTTAGGCATTTAAAAAATAATATTAAATAAATCATTAAAATAATAATATAAATAATACTAAAAAAAATTATAATGTGAGCTGTGATGTCACTGTGACATCACTGGTATGTTCAGGAGGTCCCTAGGAGGACCTCTAACCATTAATGTGTAAAAAAAAAATATAAAAAATACAAAAAATGTAAAAAAAATTAAAATAAAAAAAATATATAAAGAAAGATAATAAAAACATTCTTTAAAAAACCTTACATCCCATTGCCCTAGCATAACATCTAGCCAGTATAACCCTCCTGCCCCCGTTCACAACCCCCAAACCCGTTAAGCCATAGGCATAAAAATTATACAAAATTGTACACCTTATAGTATTCTCCCTGGTGCTGGGAAAGTCTGGAAAATCTATATAAATGAGGTATTTCTGAAATCAGGACACCTGAATTGATAAACTTGGAGGGGATTTTCCATCACTTTTCCTAATTTTGTGAGGATTCAGAGGGAAAATGTAAAAAAAAATGAGTTTATTTTTCTAATCTTCGCTAGTTTTTACTAAATTTCTCATTCTAAATTTTCAGCTAATCATCCAACTATGGTATCAAACGAAAGCTCTATCTCTCCTTGAAAAAACGATATATAGTTTATATGGGTACACTATTCACAGGAAAAGAGAATCATCGCTAAACCGACATACCCCAAAAATGGCAAAATTGCTCTGGGCTTTGAGGTACCAAAAACCCCTGGGATTGAAGGGGTTAAAAACCATTAAAAGGTCAATAAAAATAGCACAAACGCATTTCACCTACTAAATAGGCTTCCTCACAGTGTCTAAAAGAGCTCCTGGCACTGAAATCCTTATATAATAAATTCAAACAGTGTGAAATTGCGCCAAAATGACGTCATAATTAAGGGGTGTGGCTGATGGCATCATCAGCAACAATCCATATGTTTAAAAACATAAGGCACAATAAAAATAACAGGAAATAAAGTAATTTACAAAGTAAATACAGATCTGATATATGATGCCCATGGCAAAAAACTTTTGAATAGTCAGCAAAAAACGAACCATTTACATTTTCAAAGATAGCTCTCAATGTTAACAAACAACATAAAAATATGATTTTTTTAATTTTACAGACAAGCAAGACCCAAAACAAACTCAAATCTAATAAATAATCCCCAAAACTAGCAAAATTAAGCAAATTTACTAAAACTGCCGTTTTTTGTAAACAAAGCAGAGGATCTTGGGAAATGTAGTTTCCACCAATTTTTTATTTATTTATTTATTTGTTATTTTTTAATTTGTTTATTTATTTATTTTTTCATTTTTATTTTATTTATTTATTTTTTTGAGGGGGGAATTGAAAAATAAAAGTAAAATAATAGTATTATGACAACTCTGTATATAAGAGACAGGTGGTTAGTACTTAAAGTGACAGAAGGCAAAAAAATAGTGAAACCTGATAAAAACTTAAAGGAAGACATGTAGATCAAAATCTACATTTAAACCGTTTGGTGTCAATGTTTTTAAGGTGAATATCCAAAACATCTCATTTTTACCCACAATTTTACTCATATTGCCTCCTCTCCAGGGGATAGGTATTTTTTTTAATCGCTAAAAATTTTAGAAGATTGGGGTCTTTGTTATGCTTTAAAAAATGTTTAGAGACATTGTGGGTAGTGACGCCATTTGTAATGTTTTGACAATGTTCCATTATTCTCACTTTTAAACATCTGGTCGTCATACCCAAATATTGTAATCCACAAGGACATTCTAATAAATAAATAACATATTTAGTGTTGCAAGTTAGACATTCATTTATCTTGTATTCTTTCTGTGTGATATTAGATTTAAAAGAACCTTGTCTGCGTTGTGTTTTATTGGTTGACTTGCAGGCTAAGCATGTATTACATTTGAAAAAACCTTTTTCTTCATTTAAAAATGTCCCTTTTATTTCTTTTGTGTTACGTGTGTAATTTTTTGTTAAAAGCTTCTTTAAATTTGGTGCTCCTCTAAAAACAATTTTAGGTTCATTAGGGAGTATATTTTTTAAAACATCATCTTCTTTTAGAATGTTAATATGTTGTTTAAGTCAGCCCCCCGCCCAGTTCCACCACTACAGACATTTACCCCGGCCACAGTGTGATCAGTGCAAGAGTGATTGCAGGCAAGAGGGTAAAAGAAAAATGTTTCTCCCTCCTTTTCTACTCAAAGAAAAAAAAAGTTTTATTTTCATTTACTTACAAATCACTAAAAATAAAATACCCTATTGGCTCGGATATAGACCGCACCCGAATATAGGCTGCACCCTAAATGTTTGGTGCTTTTTTAAAGAAAAAGTTTTGTAATAAATATGCTGCCACTCTGCCCACCCCCGAGATATGCTGCCACTCTGTCCTCCCCCACGAGATATGCCGCCACTCTGCCCCCCCGAGATATGCTGCCACTCTGTCCTCCCCCCTCGAGATATGCTGCCACTCTGTCCTCCCCCCTCGAGATATGCTGCCACTCTGTCCTCCCCTCCTCGAGATATGCTGCCACTCTGCCCCCCGACTTACCAGAGCAGACTCCCGGGTGTCTTGCGGGGCCGGCGGGGGACATCTACGTAATACGCGTATACAACTTCCGGTGCCGGCACCCAGCTGGCAGGGGAGGCTGTCTGAGCGTATTGGAGAGGAGGATACAGGTCCCCTGCGGGGGATATGTATCCTAACCCTGCTGCCTGCCCGGCCCCCAGAACTGCATGTCCCGGGCGTCGGGCGCTAGACCCCGAATATAGGCCGCACCCCCACTTGAAAGACTTAAAGTGGGGGGGAAAAGTTCGGCCTATATTCGGGCAAATACGGTAAATCAAAATAAAGCGAGCTAAATGATGTCATTGTGACATCACTGGCATACATAACATGTTCGAGAGGTCCCAAGAGGTGGGGGGGGCAACCTTATCTTACCTACCCCTATTGCCCTACCCCTACATGTAAAAAATATAACCATCCACCCCTTTCACTACACCTATCAGAATCCGCAGGGATTTGAATCACCTATCCACTACTCCACCAGGTGGATCTTGGGATGCTGTTTCCTTCTGCCTTTCCTTGGCCATGTTATTCCTGCATGCTCTTCACACACCTGCCCCTCTTTCGAGTAATAAAGGCTCAATATAAGCCAGGCATTATCCCGGCCTCAGTGCTAGAGCATTGTGTTCCTGGCCTTGTATACTGAGCTAGTGATTTGCAGCATCTAATCCATCTTCTGTGTTTGACCTTTGGCTTGGACTGCAACTATTCTTGGGATCATCCTTTGTACTGTGCATTGGTAAGCATCCACTACTGCCTGCTGCCATCTGCTTATTTCCTGCTGGTCTGCTGCTGCATGCCAGTCTGCTACAGCCTGCCAGCATCCCTGTCAGAGGGCTTCCAGCTGTGCTCCTGCCATGTGTCCTGCTAGTGCGCTTCCAGTTACCCGCCAACTCAGCCACTGAGAAATTTCAAGCCTGTTTCCTGCCTGTACTAAGCTTGTCACCCCATGTTTATATCCTGCTCATGCCCAGAACCAAGGGGAAGAATAGAGCTAAGGTAGAGAACAGCCCTGAACTGGATCCATTGTCAGTCTGAATCCAAGCCTGCCCCTGCATCGAGACTCTTACCTGATCCAGCACCCAGTGCCCTAACAACACCTGAACCTGTTTAGCCATAACTATTGAAAATATTAACCTATAGGGTACTATAGACAGATGACAGATGCATGTGGGCTCCTAGAACATGACAGATGCATGTGGCCCCCTAGAACATGACAGATGCATGTGGCCCCCTAGAACATAAAAAAAACAGTTGTGCTCAAAAGTTTGCATATCCTGGCAGAAATTGTGAAATGTTGGCATTGATTTTGAAAATATGATCATGCAAAAAAAAAAACAGTCTTTTATTTAAGGCTAGTGATCATATGAAGCCAATTATTGTCACGTAGTTGTTTGGCTCCTTTTAAACCACAACAGATATTGCCTAAATGGCCCTAATCAAACGTTTACGTGCCTCTGAATGTTTTTACTTGTTACAGACACTCAAGGTGACACACACACACACAGGTTAAAATGGCAATTAAAGGTAATTTCCCACACTGTGGCTGTTTAAACTGCATTTAGTGACTGCGTATAAATAGTCAATGGGTTTGTTAGCTCTCATGTGGATGTAGTAAGCAGGCTAGATACTGAGCTGCAGGGGCGTAACTAGAAACCACCGTCCCTGATGTGAAAAAATTCCCCCTGGGCCCCCCAACTTCAACAGCTAGTCTGTGCTTTCATTGCCCCTTGCCCCCCTCCTTCCAACATAAAACATATGTAAACACACAAATTACACACATTTATTCATACTCATTAACACATCCATGCTCATACACACACACACACACACACACACATGTACACATCAATGTTCATACACACACACACACACACGTACACATCCATGCTCATACACACACACGTACACATCCATGCTCACACACACACAAGTACACATCCATGGAGCAGAATGGGGCAATTGCCCCGGGCGGCACTTTGCCACCCCAAGCTCTGTTTTTTGTTTTTTTTTTGAAGCGGAGGAGAGAGAAGGGCGCCGAGTGGTTTTCGCTTATCAAGTTGTCAGTACCCGTTCGGTGCCTCTCTCTCCTCTGCGAGCCCTCTAGGTTGGTCTCGGTGCCGGCTTGTAATGCAGTAACCTGTAACGAGCAGGGAGACTCTCGCCGCAGGACTGCTGGAATGTAAGTGAAGTACAAAGGGGGGGTAGGGTAGATAATAGGGAGGGGGGTAGATAATGAGAAGGTAGGGAGAGGAAGGGTAGATAATGAGAAGGTAGGGAGAGGAAAGGTAGATAATGAGCAGTGGCACACACACCAAAAGTACACATCCATGGTCACACACACCAAAAGTACACACCCATGCTCTCACACAAGTACACATCCATGCTCACACACACACCAGAAGTACACCTCCATTATCATGAACCTTATCATAACGGTTAATTCAGATTGCTGGTCTTTATTCATAATGAGAACCAAGTACAAAAGGAAGATAAGGCACACAATGGTCCAGAGACAAATGAGTTAATACAAGGCAGGTAAATTATATCTTTTGTTGCAGACAATTCATAAAGCAAAGCATAAGATAATGAACATGAAAGTTCATAGCGTGAAGTCTATGAGAAAATCCAATGGGAGCTGTTGTAGTAATGAAAGCAGGTAGGCAGATAAACACCGGTGATTACAGTTCTCTTACCCCAGACTTAATAGCTGAAGTCCAAGTGAGATATTGGAGCTATAAGGAGTATTGGAACCTGTAGCAGGTGTAACTATATAATATTAATGGCTGATTAATGGCTGATTCATTTTATATCTTTATATCTCTGTGAGTTCTGCTTGGCTTTTTGCAGTTGCATTTAGCTTGGACACACAAGCGAATCCTGAGCTGGGGCGAATCTCCTAAGTGACATCTCTAAGTGAGGAGTTACAAGCAAAGAAGGAGTTAAAAAGCAAAAAGGAGGGGAAAGTATACATCCTTGTTATTCCATATATATTTATATATATTTTGCACCTTACTGTCTGTTTTTGCCAGTTATTTGAGCTATCCCCATTGCCAAGATGTCCTCCATGTTTGACAATGCGGTCAGGTGTACATCTTGCTCAATGTATGCAATCCTTGATCAGCGCTTCGAGGGTGCATATTGCTGTGCGAGATGTGTGCAGGTTGCTCATTTGGAAGCACAAATCCTGAGTCTAGAGGAGCAACTGGCAACACTGAGATCTATTGACAACTTGGAGAGGAGTCTGCTGCTC
Source organism: Spea bombifrons (assembly GCF_027358695.1). NCBI lineage: Eukaryota > Metazoa > Chordata > Amphibia > Anura > Pelobatidae > Spea > Spea bombifrons. Next base: position 6,727,358 of record NC_071099.1, read on the forward strand.
ACTGAGCAAGCTCTCTCGCGGGTAGAGGTGGGGGAGGATAGTGGGATGGAGGTACAGGACAGTCAGGCAGCTAGCTGGGTTACAGTTAGAAGGCGGGGTAGGGGGAAAAGCGCCAGGGAGGCTAGTCCTGATCTAGCACACCCCAACAAGTTTGCCCGGTTGGCAGATGAGGGGGATGTTAGTTCAGAGTTAGCAATACTTCAGCAAGTCACTGCCTCTGACCTCCAGAGCGGTGTCTGCTCCAGTAAGGAGGGAAGGACGAGCACAGGGCAGGCCAGACAGGTGCTGGTAGTAGGGGACTCTATTATTAGGGGGACAGACAGGGCAATCTGTCACAAAGACCGGGATCGCCGAACAGTGTGTTGTCTGCCTGGCGCTCGAGTTCGGCACATCGCGGATCGGGTTGACAGATTACTGGGAGGGGCTGGAGAAGACCCAGCTGTCATGGTGCACATTGGCACCAATGACAAAGAAAGAGGTAGGCGGAGTGTCCTTAAAAATGATTTCAGGGACTTAGGTAGCAAGCTCAAGGCAAGGACCTCCAAGGTAGTATTTTCTGAAATATTACCTCCCTTACAAAAAAATTACTGCAGTTTTTCTGCAGTTTTTTGGACATGAAAAAACTGCAATACTGTACTTTTACTGCAGTATTACTGCACGTTTACTGCAGTTTTACTGCATTTGTACTTCACTGTACTGCATTATTACTGCGTATTTAATGCGCTTTTTTTTTTACTGCAATTATACTGCATTGTACTTCAATGTACTGCAGCTTTATTGCAATTGTACTTCCGTACAAAAATAACTGCAGTAAAACTGCAGTACAGTGAAGTACAAATGCAGTAAAGCTGAAGTAAATGTGCAGTAATACTGCAGTAAAAGTGCAGTATTGCAGTTTTTTCATGTCCAAAAAACTGCAGTATTACTTCAGAAAAACTGCAGTAATTTTTTCGTAAGGGCTGTACCACGTGCCACACCAGAGAGGCAGCGGGAGATTAGGGAGCTAAACAAGTGGCTCAGAAGCTGGTGTAGGAAGGAGGGGTTTGGGTTCATGGAGAACTGGGCCGACTTCTCTGTCGGATACAGGCTCTACGGTAGGGACGGGCTGCACCTCAATGGGGAGGGTGCAGCTGTACTCGGGGAGAAGATGGCCAGAAGGGTGGAGGAGTGTTTAAACTAGGGAAAGGGGGGGAGGGAAACTACAATATAGAAGGGGAAGATAGTATAGATAGAGAGCTGGGGCTTATAAATGTACCTGGGGGTGGAGCAGAGGGAGGGGTTAGAATAGTTAATAGGGATAGGCTTGATAGGAGAAAAAACCATACACCTCTAAATTGTATGCTTACTAATGCCAGAAGTCTGACCAATAAAACTGGCGAACTGGAGTTAATAATGTCTGCAGAAAATTATGACATAGTGGGTATAACAGAGACATGGTTGGATGATAGCTATGACTGGGCGGTTAACATACAGGGTTATAGTCTATTCAGGAAGGATCGAAAAAAATGAAAAGGGGGAGGAGTTTGCCTTTATGTAAAGTCCAGCCTAAAGGCCACACTGCGGGAGAATATATGTGAGGGAAATGATGATGTGGAGTCATTATGGGTAGAAATATATGGAAAGAAAAATAATAAAATACTGATCGGGGTTTGCTATAAGCCACCAAATATAATTGAAGCAGCAGAAGATCAATTATTAAAGCAAATAAACAAGGCAGCAAATCACAATGAGGTGGTTATTATGGGGGACTTTAACTATCCCGACATAAACTGGGAAACCGAGACCTGTGAATCTCATAAAGGAAACCGCTTTCTGACTATAAGTAAAGATAATTATCTGTCCCAAATGGTACAGGACCCAACCAGAGGGGGCGCTCTACTGGACTTAATATTAACCAACAGACCTGACAGAGTAACTAATGTGCAGGTCAGAGGGCACCTAGGAAATAGTGATCACAATATAATACATTATAACTTGTCGTTCAATAAGGGAACTCTTAGAGGAGCCACAAGAACTATGAACTTTAGGAAGGCAAAGTTTGATCAACTAAGAGAAGCCCTTAACACTGTAAATTGGGAAAATGTCCTCAAAAACAAAAGCACAGATACTAAATGGGAGATTTTTCAAAATATCTTAAATTCTCACTGTGAAAAGTACATACCGTATGGGAATAAAAGTGTCAGGAGCAAGAGAAAACCAATGTGGATAAATAAAAATGTAAAGGTGGCAATAAATGGCAAAAAAAAAGGCATTTAAGCTACTAAAACAGGAAGGCAGTGAGGAAGCACTAAGAAGCTATCGGGAAAAAAATAAAATATGTAAAAATCAGATAAAAGCAGCAAAAGTGGCGACAGAAAGACTCATTGCCAAAGAGAGTAAAACAAACCCCAAAATGTTCTTTAACTATATAAATAGTAAAAAGGTTAAAAATGAAAGCGTCGGCCCCTTAAAAAGTAATGAGGGAGACGTTATAGACGGGGATCAGGAAAAAGCGAATCTATTAAATATATTCTTCTCTGCTGTATTCACAGAGGAAAATGAAATGCCAGGTAATATACAGCAGGATGAGATAAATGCCCCAGTATATGTCGCCTGTCTAACCCAGGAAGAAGTGCAGTGCCGCCTAAAAAAAAATCAAAATAGACAAATCAAGGGAGTTAAGTAATGTAATAGACAGACCCCTATTTCTAATATTCAAGGACTCTATAGTGACCGGGTCTGTTCCCCAGGACTGGCGCATTGCAAATGTTGTGCCAATATTCAAAAAGGGGACAAAAAGTGACCCGGGGAATTATAGGCCTGTTAGTTTAACTTCTGTTGTATGTAAACTGTTTGAGGGTTTCATAAGAGATGCTATTTTGGAGTATCTCAATGAAAATAAATGTATGACTCCATATCAGCATGGGTTTACAAGGGATCGGTCCTGTCAAACTAACCTGATCAGCTTTTATGAGGAGGTGAGCTCAAGACTGGATCGGGGAGAATCGCTGGATGTCGTATATCTTGATTTTTCCAAAGCATTTGATACGGTGCCACATAAAAGGCTGGTACATAAAATGAGAATGCTTGGGCTGGGGGAGAATGTGTGTATGTGGGTAAGTAACTGGCTCAGTGATAGGAAACAGAGGGTGGTTATTAATGGTACATACTCTGAGTGGGTGACTGTTACTAGTGGGGTACCACAGGGGTCAGTTTTGGGTCCTATTCTTTTTAATATATTTATTAATGACCTTGTAGAGGGATTGTATAGTAAAGTATCAATCTTTGCAGACGATACTAAGCTCTGTAGCGTGGTTAACACAATAGAGGACAGTGCACGATTACAAATGGATCTGCATAGGTTGGAGGCTTGGGCTGGGATGTGGCAGATGAGGTTCAACACGGATAAATGTAAGGTTATGCACATGGGGAAGAAAAATTCAGGCTGGGAATATGTATTAAATGGGAAAACACTGGGGACGACTGACATGGAAAAGGACTTAGGAGTCTTGGTTAACAGTAAATTTACCTGTAGCGACCAGTGTCGGGCAGCTGCTGCTAAGGCAAATAAAATCATGGGGTGCATCAAAAGGGGCATGGATGCCCATGACAAGGAAATAATTCTACCATTGTACAAGTCACTAGTCAGACCACACATGGAATACTGTGTACAGTACTGGGCACCAGTGTACAAGAAAGATATAGTGGAACTGGAGAGGGTTCAAAGACGGGCAACCAGAGTAATAAGGGGAATGGAAGGACTGCAGTACCCAGAAAGATTATCAGAATTAGGGTTATTTAGTTTGGAAAAAAGACGGCTTAGGGGGGACTTAATAACTATGTATAAATATATAAGGGGGCAGTACAGAGATCACTCCCAGGACCTATTTATACCCAGGACTGTATCTATAACAAGGGGACATCCTCTACGGCTGGAGGAAAGAAGGTTTCTACACCAGCACAGACGGGGGTTCTTTACAGTAAGAGCGGTGAGACTATGGAACTCTCTGTAGAGGAAGTGGTAATGGTAAACTCAATAAAAGAGTTTAAAAGGAGCCTGGACGTGTTTCTTGAAAACAATAATATCACAAGTTATGGATAGTAGATTAATAGGGACAGAACGTTGATCCAGGGATTTATTCTGATTGCCATATTTGGAGTCGGGAAGGAATTTTCCCCCTGGTATGGGGCAATTGGCATCTGCTTCATAAGGGTTTTTTGCCTTCCTCTGGATCAACACGGTAGGGACACAATATGTATATAGGTTGAACTTGATGGACTTTGGTCTTTTTTCAACCTTATGAACTATGTTACTATGTTACTATGTTACTATATCCAAAGCCTTGAAAATGCTAGTCAGTACTGTTCAGTCACTTGATACCTAGCCAAGGTCAGGCAGACCATGAAAGATTCCAGCCACAACCGCCAGAAGAATTGTTCAGGGTACAAAGAAAATACTAGACTTGCACATTCGTCTTCGGGCGAACATGTAAACGAGCACGAAGAGGCCGTTTTTTTGTTCTTTCTGAAGACACGCCGAAGAGAATCGAAGATCGAAGAGAATTGAAGATTCTTCGTGATCGTCTTCGTTTTTGCCGCGCAGCCGCCAAAATTTCAAACAGGAGTGAGCTGATCCTCGTCTCTCCAATCAGCTCACTCTTGTGACGTCACGCTAAGGGTCTCGTCCAATGCCTGTGCTGCTGTTTTTTTGAATTTCTGAAACCGCCTTTATAAGACCCGAGCTTGCCTGAGAGATTCATTCATTTTTCGCTGTGACTGCTTTGGCAACATTGCTGTGCTGCATCCGAGCGTTACAGAGAGATTGTTCTGTTCTGTGTGAGACTGGTAAGCCTCAGCCTGCCATTTCTCACAGTGTACTCTTCCTCGCTTCAGTTCTACTGAATTAATAATATTTAATAATAATAATTTTATTAATTTAATCAGTTTTTTATTTAATTTGTCTGTCATCAACTGTGTAGTGCTGTTGAGTTGACAGTGCACTCAGTGCCTCACTGGCACTGGGGTGCCCTTGCCCTGGGCTGGCACTAGTGCCTACTGCCTGTCCTGCTGAAATTAATTAAATAATAGAATTTATAAATAATTTAATAGAATATATTATTGATAATTGAATACATATAAAATTATATATATATTTGTCAGTTATATATACTATAGTTAGTATAGTATTAGTAATAGTATACTAGTGTAGAGTGTACTGTAGACATTCAAGACATCTACTAGTGTCTAATCTAAAATCAGTAATATTAATAATTAATAATTCAATACATTATATAATTATATATATATTTGTCAGTTATATATACTATAGTTAGTAATAGTATACTAGTGTAGAGTGTACTGTAGACATTCAAGACATCTACTAGTGTCTAATCTAAAATCATTAATATCAATAATTCTATAATTCTTATCTTAATAGTTAATTAAATTAGCTATAAATATAACTAATAATTACTACTATCTTATAGTTCAGCTAATCTTATTAGTACTGGTGCTGCAGCTCTATAGTTTGTGCTTTGTTTTAGCAACAGCAAGAGACCAAGTCAATTTTTCTTAATTAATAATTTTTTTTGCTCACCTCAGTCCATCAGTGAAGTGAACTTGTTGGGCTAGTGAGTGCAGCCGCATAAGTGCCCTGTTCTTTTTTGATCAGCAAGCAGTGACGTTAACTGTTTTGCAAAGATTTTCTCATTTATTTTACATTTTATTTTAATTTTATTAAAAGTACCCTTAGTGTTTTGCTCACCTCAGTCCATCAGTGAAGTGAACTTGTTGGGCTAGTGAGTACAGCCGCATAAGTGCTGTGTGTTTCAGCAAACAGTGAAGCTAACTGTTTTGCTGTGACATTTTATTTGATTTCTAATTTCTTTTCAAGAAACATTGACTGTGTGATAACAACAACTGTACTAAGCAAAGCTTCAAGCTACTAGCTGTAGTACTAGAATAATTCTAATATTTAATCTTCTTAATCTATAATATATTATATAATATAATATAAATTCTAATTCATAATCTATAATATATATAAGTAATTCTTTCTAATTCATAATCTATATTCTATCTATGATCCATAATATAAGTAATTCTAATCTATTAATAATATAATATTATATATAACTTAACCTCACTTTAGCTTAGTGGGCTTGAGAGCGTCTGCCTAGAGTTAGACTAGAATACTAATATAGCTTTAGGTTTAGCATAGTAGTAGGATAGGCTCTTAGGCCCGTGTAAATTCAAAGTCTTTAAGTTTTTTTAAACACTACACTACACACACAACACAAAATTTGAAATGGATCCTCCTTTTGGGACTAAGGAGGGACAAGCTCCATCTACCACCACCACCAGCACCACCACCAGTTCTAAGATGCAGCCTTTGCGTCAGTCTAGTCGGCCAAGTAGGCCAAGCTCTCGCTTATCATTTGGGGAAGCATTGCTTGAAGGATCATCAAGTAAAGGAAAGGCACCAAAAGCAGGCAGTAGTAGTGCGGCTAGGCCCACAAGCTCTATGGTTTTTTACAGAAAGCCTAAAGCACCAGAAGCACGTTCAAAGTTAAAGAGTAGCACAACTTGTACTTCTACTAGCCCAGTGAGTAAAAAGAAGTGCCTTTTGCCCCAAGCAGCATCTTCCCCATCCACAAGCAGCATGCAAGGTACCAAGCAGAGCCAAATTAGCAGCAAGACTCAGAGGGGTTTTCCCAAACCAAAGCGACCTCATTCCTTCATAGGGAAAACCACCACCACCACCTCTACCGCCTCTACCACCACTAGTGCTGCGCCTACTGTTCCCACCGGTACTGCCACGCCATGTCCTCCTAGTACCTCTAGCAAGCCACCAAGTCCTTACAATATTTTTGTAAAGACAGTTAGAGAGAGGGCTACACATAGTGGAACTCCACCTAGCGAGGTACCAGAGGAGCCTGAGACTGAGAGGCCAAGTGCAGAGTCTGTTCTTCCTGCTCGCACTACTACTAGTCACGATATCAGTCTTAGCTCCAGCTTAGCAGGAATTCCATTTGATCTGGCTAATGAAGAACTAGACTATGAGCCAGAGGAAGTAGAGGAGATGAGTGGTCAGGAATCAGGTTCCTCAGGGAGCAGTGTACAAATGACTAGTGCACAATTTTCCCCTGAGCCTCCACCTTCTCCGCTACGATCATCACCACCACCAGCAGCAAAACCTACCAAATCTGGTAGAGTTAAAACAATTAGCAGTCCCACTATGGCCAGTACTGGTAGTACCACCAGTACCACCACCACTAGTTCTGCTGCTGTCCATCCACCCCGAGCAGTAGAAGCAGCACCCAAGGCACATTCCAAGCCTATGCGCGCCCCAGTTTGGGAGCACTTTGAAAATGTTGAAGAAGGGCGCTATGGAAAGTGCAAACATTGTGGGAAGCTAATAAACAGAGGGAAAGTGTCTGGCCATTTTACCAGTGCTAGCATGAAGCATCACCTCAGCACGCAACACAACGCTGTGCTATTGTGGAAAGATGCAGAAGTAAAACGTAGTGCAGGCCGCATAGCTGGTGGCCGTGGTACTACAACAACAACTAGTACCATCTACAGAGAGAGTGGAAAAACCCCAACAGCTGCTTCTGAGCCAATAGCAGCAGCAGCTAGTGCTGGCAGCCAGAGACCAAGGCAGGTTGGAGCACTGCATGTCCAGCCCACCCTGGAACAATTTGTGGCATTCCACTCCAAGAGGTCAATGTCTAAACAGCAGGCCAATAAAGTAACGCGACTTATTGGTCAGTTCATTGCTGTTGGAGGGGCATCCTTCTCCATGATTGAAGGGGAGCCTTTCAAACAATTGATGGTGGCTGTGGCTCCAAAATATACAGTTCCGTTACGTTCCACTTTCAGTAGGAACATTGTCCCCTCATTGTATTGGTCCTGTGTTTCAGCAGTGAAAGAAGAGCTTTCCAAGGCTGCTGGTCAGTCTGTTCATTTCACAACAGATTTGGGGAGTGCACCTAGTGGGCAGCATGCCTTTCTTTCTTTGACAGCACACCGGTGGCAGCCTGGTGTGCCCAAGGAAGCTGCTGCAGCAGGCTACCGATCATTCCTTCTCCATGCAGAAGTGATGGATGAAAAGCACACTTCCCAAAATATTCTGCATGCAATGAGGAAAATGTTTAGCCTTTGGGTGGGAGCGGAGGTGGGCACCAATGTTGAAGTTGGTTTTGTGGTAACTGACGGAGGTGCCAATATGGTGAAAGTGCTGCGAGATGGTCATATTGTTGGTGTGAGCTGTGCAGCCCACATCATCCATCTTGTAGTGAAGCAGCAATGTCAGAAGGAACTAATGTAGCAGCAGTAGTTCTGTCCCGCTGCAGAAAGATCACTGGGCACTTTCACCATAGTGTTAAGGCTAGCCAACTTTTGAGGGAAGAGCAAGAGAGGTCAGGTCTTCCCGTACACTGCCTACGACAGGATGTCAGTACGCGGTGGAACTCCACTTTAGAGATGGTGGAGAGGATTTTGGAGCAGCAGAAGGTAATCCAAAATCTTGCCTCAGAGCATAATATTGGGATTACATCTCCATTGAATAGGGAGGATTGGACAGTGATCGCCCAGCTAGTGGCAGTCCTTAAACCATTCAGGGATGCCACTGAAAATTTAAGATCAAACACTGCCAGTCTGGCCCAGGTAATCCCAGTGTTCTCCCATCTAGGCAGCAAGATGGATGTGTTCCTTGAAAACCGTGAGGCTGTTCAAGGTGGCACTCTACATCCTGACGTAGCAGCCATAGTCAGGAAGCTGAAGGATCTGCTAAAAGTACACCTTCGCAAACGCATGGAAGAGAGTCCCGAAATGATGCTAGCGTGCCTTTGCGATCCAAGAATTAAGGGAAAGCTAGCAATGAAATTCAATGTTCTCAGTAGCTACCTGGAGCAATTGGTTAACAAGTAAAATGGAATGCTGTCCGAGGAGGGAGAGGTGCAGGAGGAGCACCTCTCCCTCCTAGGCTGCTCCTAGCAGCAGCATCAGCAGCAGTGCCATAAGCAGCACAACACAGCTGAGTTGAATGTTGAATGGATTAAGGAGTGGCTGAGGGTTGTAGTCAATGGCGTATATTCAGAACAAGGTCTTGTTACCAGTGGGATACCTCAGGAATCCCTACTTGGACCCATTCTCTTTAATATTTTTTTTTAGTGATATTGCAGATGGTCTTGATGGAAAGGTATGTTTATTTGCTGACAACACAAAATTTGCAACAGGGTTGATGTTCCTGGAGGAAGAAGCCAAATGGCAAACGATCTAGGTAAACTGGAAAAATGGTCAAAGGTTTAATGGTAACATCAGAAAATATTACTTTACGGAAAGGGTAGTGGAAGTGGGAAGTGGTAGATGTTAATACAGTAAAGTCATTTAAGCAAGCATGGGGTAGGCATAAGGCCAAGCTAGATATAGGCTAAGGGCAAGTACTAAAGGAAAGTACTCAGAGGTTGGTCAGACTGGATGGGCCTACTGGTTCTTATCTGCCGTCACTTTCTATTTTTCTATGTTTCTATGAGTGGAGCAGCTGCGTTTTGGGAAGAGGCACTTGGGAGTATAGTTGGAACATCTGACAGAGCTAGCAGCAGAAAGGAGAGTAGTGCTGCTGAAATGGTCAAACTTTACCTCTGTGAAGTTCCTTCTGTGCCTAATGTTGATCCTCTTAGCTACTGGGATGAAAAGAAGAGTGTGTGGCCTGCACTCTCATGGGTTGCGCAGCAGCTACTATCATGTCCGCCAACCACTGTTCAAAGTGAGAGCGTGTTTTCTATGACTGGAAACATACTGAGTCCACAGCGCTCACGCATGGCACCTCATCTGATGGAGCAGATTGCCTTTCTTAAATTCAATCTGCCCAAGTTGGGTTACCCAGCTCTTAGCTTGGAAAGCAGTGTGGCAACGTCTGCTACCTCCACCGGTGTAGCTAATTTACGCTAGGGCCTTGTGTCTGAGTTCTGTAAGTCCGCTCCCAAATGTCTAGAACTGACAGTCTTTGGATGCTTTGCTCTGGGGTGAAACAGATGAGCGGGTCGTCAATTGCCCACTCATTCGCCTTTTCTAATGCTGCTGCTGGTGGTGGTGGTGCCAGCATCTTTTGCCAGTTTGCTTCCTGGCTGAAATCATGCCTCAAATGTCCAAAATGTTCAAGGTAGTTTCTCCCCCTGGTTGCACGTATTTGCGGTGTGGCAACGTCTGCTACCTCCACCGGTGTAGCTAATTTACGCTAGGGCCTAGTGTCTGAGTTCTGTAAGTCCGCTCCCAAACGCCTAGGACTGACAGTCTTTGGATGCTTTGCCCTGGGGTGAAACAGGTGAGCGGGTCGTCAATTTCCCACTCATTCACCTTTTTCCGTTTCCAACGCTGCTGGTGGTGGTGCCAGCATCTTTTGCCAGTTTGCTTCCTGGCTAAAGTCATGCTTCAAATGTCCCTAATGTTAAGGGTAGTTTCTCCCCCCTGGCTGCTCCTGTTTGCGGTGTGGCAACACCTGCTACCTCCGCCGGAGTAGCCAGCTTATGCTAGGGCCTTGTGTCTGAGCTCTGGAAGTCCGCTGCCAAACGTCTAGGACTGACATTTGTTTGGATGCTTTGCCCTGGGGTGAAACAGGTGAGCGGGTCGTCAATTGCCCACTCATTCGCCTTTTCCATTTTTCAATGCTGCTGGAGGTGGTGCCAGCGTCTATTCTCTGCCAGTTCGCTTCCTGGCTACAGTCATGCCCAAAATGTCCCTAATGTTAAGGGTAGTTTCTCCCCCCTGGCTGCTCCTGTTTGCGGTGTGGCAACACCTGCTACCTCCGCCGGAGTAGCCAGCTTATGCTAGGGCCTTGTGTCTGAGCTCTGGAAGTCCGCTGCCAAACGTCTAGGACTGACATTTGTTTGGATGCTTTGCCCTGGGGTGAAACAGGTGAGCGGGTCGTCAATTGCCCACTCATTCGCCTTTTCCATTTTTCAATGCTGCTGGAGGTGGTGCCAGCGTCTATTCTCTGCCAGTTCGCTTCCTGGCTACAGTCATGCCCAAAATGTCCCTAATGTTAAGGGTAGTTTCTCCCCCCTGGCTGCTCCTGTTTGCGGTGTGGCAACACCTGCTACCTCCGCCGGAGTAGCCAGCTTATGCTAGGGCCTTGTGTCTGAGCTCTGGAAGTCCGCTGCCAAACATCTAGGACTGACATTTGTTTGGATGCTTTGCCCTGGGGTGAAACAGGTGAGCGGGTCGTCAATTGCCCACTCATTCGCCTTTTCCATTTTTCAATGCTGCTGGCGGTGGTGCCAGCGTCTATTCTCTGCCAGTTCGCTACCTGGCTACAGTCATGCCCAAAATGTCCCAAATGTTAAGGGTAGTTTCTCCCCCCTGGCTGCGTCTGTTTGCGGTGTGGCAACACCTGCTACCTCCGCCGGAGTAGCCAGCTTATGCTAGGGCCTTGTGTCTGAGCTCTGGAAGTCCGCTGCCAAACGTCTAGGACTGACATTTGTTTGGATGCTTTGCCCTGGGGTGAAACAGGTGAGCGGGTCGTCAATTGCCCACTCATTCGCCTTTTCCATTTTTCAATGCTGCTGGCGGTGGTGCCAGCGTCTGTTCTCTGCCAGTTCGCTACCTGGCTACAGTCATGCCCAAAATGTCCCAAATGTTAAGGGTAGTTTCTCCCCCCTGGCTGCGTCTGTTTGCGGTGTGGCAACACCTGCTACCTCCGCCGGAGTAGCCAGCTTATGCTAGGGCCTTGTGTCTGAGCTCTGGAAGTCCGCTGCCAAACGTCTAGGACTGACATTTGTTTGGATGCTTTGCCCTGGGGTGAAACAGGTGAGCGGGTCGTCAATTGCCCACTCATTCGCCTTTTCCATTTTTCAATGCTGCTGGCGGTGGTGCCAGCGTCTATTCTCTGCCAGTTCGCTACCTGGCTACAGTCATGCCCAAAATGTCCCTAATGGTAAAGGTAGTTTCTCCCCTCTGGCTGCGTCTGTTTGCGGTGTGGCAATACAGAAAAAAGTCCACTAGGGGGCGCTCGTGTGTTCCATTCAATGAAAAATAAAGAGAAAAGAAAATATATATAGTGTAGAGGTAAAACAGTATCTTTTGCCCTGCGTGTCGCAGATTTCTCACTCACAATGTATTGATGGAGTTCAGTGCGTCATGGAAAGGGCCTTGCGGTCCATATGCCAGGATATAAACCGAGAAGACAAACCAGAAAAAGGATCCAATAGTGTGTTATGTATATGGCGCTGGATACGCAACAAGTAGAAATATACTTACACTTAGATAAGTGTCAAGATGCTCGTAATTTCTGGTAATAATCTGGTCGCGTCTGTATATCCTTCTGCTTTGAAGAGTCCAATGATGGAATACCAATGTGTGTGTGGTGTCTAAAAACCAACCACTATTCACATATGAGGTATATTAAAATGAATATTTATTCTAAATTAGCAGCCATATAAACTGCAGCTTTAAAAAGTATAAAAGGTAATAATACAAAATAAAAATAATGTTAAAATAAAATTATATTGTAAAAAGTCCTTAAAAAGTCACTCAACGCGTTTCGCCATGTAAGGCTTCATCAGGAGTAGTATTCTTGCAGAAGTGGAGGTCCTTTTAAATGTTCGTTTGGCGCCATCTACTTGTCTTCCGTGTTGTGGCGTCTGACGTCAGCTGGACAATTACTTCCGGATTCAGTTCATTCATTGATACGTCGGGGTCGCTGCCTTCAGTGAAGCTTGGATCCCGATCGAAGGATTCGTTGAACCGTAGGATTAGAGGTAAGTGTAAAAACAATATCATCGTGTTGTTTGTCTTGTATATTGCAGGCTACTCCCGCAGAGAAAGTATTTTAATCGGTGTTAATACCGATATATCTGGCGATTACGAAGATCAAAGAATGAAGGTCCCGATATATGTGGCGGTTACGGAGATCAAAGCATAAAAGTATCAGTGGTGTATGCCGAAAACGGGCAGTGAAACGGGGATATAAAGGAATATATATAAAAATAGAAAACGGAGATCTGTGAAGGACTTACAAAACGGGAAATGAAGCGTGACCTGATGAAAGGAGATGCCTGATGTATATTATGTATATTAAATGTATCATGCTGGTGTATATATCAATATATGAAAGGGAGAATTAAAATGGATGTATATAGAGGAGCATACTGTGTTCATGTGTGTGTATTGAATAAACTGAATACATGAAGGGAAAAAAAGGGCTTTTTTTCCCTTCATGTATTCAGTTTATTCAATACACACACATGAACACAGTATGCTCCTCTATATACATCCATTTTAATTCTCCCTTTCATATATTGATATATACACCAGCATGATACATTTAATATACATAATATACATCAGGCATCTCCTTTCATCAGGTCACGCTTCATTTCCCGTTTTGTAAGTCCTTCACAGATCTCCGTTTTCTATTTTTATATATATTCCTTTATATCCCCGTTTCACTGCCCGTTTTCGGCATACACCACTGATACTTTTATGCTTTGATCTCCGTAACCGCCACATATATCGGGACCTTCATTCTTTGATCTTCGTAATCGCCAGATATATCGGTATTAACACCGATTAAAATACTTTCTCTGCGGGAGTAGCCTGCAATATACAAGACAAACAACACGATGATATTGTTTTTACACTTACCTCTAATCCTACGGTTCAACGAATCCTTCGATCGGGATCCAAGCTTCACTGAAGGCAGCGACCCCGACGTATCAATGAATGAACTGAATCCGGAAGTAATTGTCCAGCTGACGTCAGACGCCACAACACGGAAGACAAGTAGATGGCGCCAAACGAACATTTAAAAGGACCTCCACTTCTGCAAGAATACTACTCCTGATGAAGCCTTACATGGCGAAACGCGTTGAGTGACTTTTTAAGGACTTTTTACAATATAATTTTATTTTAACATTATTTTTATTTTGTATTATTACCTTTTATGCGATTTTAATATACTTTTTAAAGCTGCAGTTTATATGGCTGCTAATTTAGAATAAATATTCATTTTAATATACCTCATATGTGAATAGTGGTTGGTTTTTAGACACCACACACACATTGGTATTCCATCATTGGACTCTTCAAAGCAGAAGGATATACAGACGCGACCAGATTATTACCAGAAATTACGAGCATCTTGACACTTATCTAAGTGTAAGTATATTTCTACTTGTTGCGTATCCAGCGCCATATACATAACACACTATTGGATCCTTTTTCTGGTTTGTCTTCTCGGTTTATATCCTGGCATATGGACCGCAAGGCCCTTTCCATGACGCACTGAACTCCATCAATACATTGTGAGTGAGAAATCTGCGACACGCAGGGCAAAAGATACTGTTTTACCTCTACACTATATATATTTTCTTTTCTCTTTATTTTTCATTGAATGGAACACACGAGCGCCCCCTAGTGGACTTTTTTCTGTATTACTTCAACACCCGGAGAGTGTTGCTTAAGGGTTGCAGCTGTGGTTCCAGACACACCAGGAAGCCACCAAGGTTGATAATTCCTACCATTTACTATCCTATTCCCTATACTGGTTTTTCTCACTTTGTTTACACATGCGGTGTGGCAATGCCAGCTACCTCCGTCGGAGTAGCCAGCTTATGCTAGGGCCTTGTGTCTGAGCTCTGGAAGTCCGCTGCCAAACGTCTAGGACCGACAGTTGTTTGGATGCTTTGCCCTGGGGTGAAACAGGTGAGTGGGTCCCCAATTGCCCACTCATTCGCCTTTTCCATTTTTCAATGCTGCTGGTGGTGCCAGCGTCTCTTCTCTGCCAGTTCGCTTCCTGGCTAGAGTCATGCCCAAAATGTCCCTAATGGTAAAGGTAGTTTCTCCCCCCTGGCTGCGTCTGTTTGCGGTGTGGCAGATGCTTTGCCCTGGGGTGAAACAGGTGAGTGGGTCGCCAATTGCCCACTCATTCGCCTTTTCCATTTCCTTTTCCATTTCATCTCAGTTTCGGGCAATGTGTATTGTGTACACCTCGGATAGCACCATGAAGGTACGTGTGTGCGACTCTATTGGTCGTTTCGGCAGGGGGCTCGTCTGCCATCAACGAATGAAGTGCATTCTGCAGTTCTGCTATTCATTTGTTGATGCCAGACCTTCCGGCAACCAATAGAGTCGCACACACATACCTTCACGGCGAGAACGCATCTGCTGCTGCTGCTGCCAGGAGAAAACGAAGATGAAACGAGCACGAAGAATGTCCACGAATATTTGCCCGAAAAGAAGACAGGGACGGGCGAATATTCGCGGAATACGAAGATTTTTTTCCCCCCAAAGACAAGCACGAAGACGAACACAAAGAGCCCCCTGGTGCCCAAGTCTAGTAAATACACAACTCTATATATGTGGGGCATGTCTGTAATCAGGGGTTTCCATTTTGCCAGTTTTTTTATTATTTATTTATTTTTTACATACTAAGACTCACAATTAATTTTTTTGCATGTTTTCATTCTGAAAAAAGGTGTGTAATTTGTCTTGGTACATCAAACACAGAAAAGGGGAATCTGAATGAAACCCACATATGGTAACCCCCCCCCTTCAGACTGAAGGGGTGTATGTAGTAAACAAGGCATTTGTGCTTCTAAACTCACATCTGAGAATTTATCGGTTTGCCCAAGCCAATCTATCGCATGGTGTAAAAGAGCTGCAAGACTGTAATCCAAAGTATCTGGTAGATTCATTTCCAGGTTTTGAGCATTGTATATAAAGGCCTATTTGAGTTTGGTTTTTTTACTTGCCATAGAAAGGAATGGAATTGCCAATCTTTGTGCTTGTACATCAGCAGGTTTCAAAATGATCAGCAATGTTTGAGAGAGCTTATTTTAATAAAATACACTCTGCTTGTGAAACAAAGACATAAATGTTTCTAGCTCCCTCAAATTTGTTTGAATTGCGGTAGTATTAGGGCTGCAACTAACGATTATTTCAATAATTGATTAGTTGGCCGATTATTTTTTCGATTAATCAGATTAAAAAAAATGAATGTAAATTTTTCATTTATTTAAAATAATTTAATAAACAAATTATGTTAAAAACAAACAGCAGAAAAACAAAATGCATTTCTTGTCTTTATTTCCCAACCTGCCCCCCCCCTCCCAGTTATGCACATTTGAGCCCAGGCTCGCCACATTGCCTCCCACATACGACACATACCCCCAGATATGCCACACTGCCTCCCACATATGCCATTCCACTCTACCCCCAGATATGCCACTGTG
Organism: Spea bombifrons; assembly: GCF_027358695.1. Classification (NCBI taxonomy): domain Eukaryota; kingdom Metazoa; phylum Chordata; class Amphibia; order Anura; family Pelobatidae; genus Spea; species Spea bombifrons. The sequence goes on from NC_071099.1 coordinate 6,743,569, forward strand.
GTTCCGATATGTCTTATACCCCCTGATACACCACTCCGTCCTCCCCCGATATGCCACTGCCTCCCAGACATGCCACACTGCCCTCCCTACATATGCCTTATATACCCTATATGCCTTATACCCCCAGATATGTCACTCCGCCCTCCCCACATATGCCTTATATCCCCTATATGCCTTATACCCCTTGATATTCCACAGTGCCCCCTGATATGCCTTATACCCCCAGATACCCCCAGCACACTGACACCATACTTTTATAAATAAGTACTGTGTTAATCTTCCCCCGGGATTTAGATTCCCCTTAGTTTGCCCCCCTTTACCTCTAACTGCATCTTAAGTTAACCTTATTAAATTAATTAAATTAACCCTCAGTCCTCATCATTAAATTAACCCTAAAGACCCCAGCAACCACAACGGCCCCTAAATTAACCCTAAACACCCCATCAACCACAACTGCCCCTAAAATAACCCTAAAGACCCCATCAACCACAACTGCCCCTAAATTAACCCTAAAGACCCCATCAACCACAACTGCCATTAAATGAACCCTAAACACACCATTAACCACAACTGCCCCTAAATCAACCCTAAACATCACATTAACCACAACTGTCCCTAAATTAACCCTAAACACTCCATTAACCACAACTGCCCCTAAATTAACCCTAGACACCCCATTAACCATAACCGCCCCTAAACACCGCATTAACTATAATTGCCCCTAAATTAACCCCCACCTCCCCTAACTTTCCACAGCCCAAATATTAATTTTATACTTACAGTTAGATGAGTGTCTTAGCCATGTGGGACTGGGAGAAAGGAAGGGGCGGGGCCAGTTGTCAGAGTTACTGCAGGGAGGGACTGTAAGTAGTAACTGCTGTGAGTCACACTGAGTGAAAGGGATTATATAACACGAGGTGTATTTGCTCTTAAAAAACCCTCATTTAATAAATCGATAAAAATCGATTCAACTAATCGATAATGAAATTCGTTGGCAACGATTTTCATTATCGATTATCGATTAGTTGTTGCAGCCCTAGGTAGTATTTACTATATTTAGAGAGTGAAATAGTTTTTTGTTAGTTTGACTCCTAAATAATTTATATATGTCGGTGCCCAGTGTAGATGAAAAATAGGAAATTAAAGGGATTGGCCTAAGCATCAGTAAAGATTTGTTAAGGTTTATGGTAGATCCTGTTATCATGCCATAACACGTGAGGGTTTCATGTATAGCTAAAAGAGATTGCGTATATGAGTATTATTAGGTAAAGTTAGTATTATTAGGTAAAGTTTTTATTGCATTTAACCCCGGTGACGCACCAGTTACGTCATGCCCAAGTGGGCTCATTCATTCTGTGATTTAACTAGTACGTCATCCAAAAAAAAAACGCCCCAATCGTCTGGGCAGACCAGCACCACATTTGATCATTCCCACGGGACTGATTCTGCAGAGCAACATTTCAGTGTTAGCCCCTTCAATGCAGTGATCGCTGCATTTTAGGTGTTAATACCCGTTTTGTACGCTGCAGCAAACAGCAACAGCAAAAAAGAGCCCCACAAGCCCTTTGATCTGTCCTACAGGAGTGCCAGAGGCAGCTTCAGAGACGGGGAGAAAGGTTTCTTTGGTCTCCTCATGAGTGTGGATACCTGCCCCAACCCACCCCTGCTGCCCTGTCGCTCCAATAAAAGCAGTTCTGCAACATTAACCTGAACTGCCGTTAATGTTAACAGCACTGACCTCAATTGCTGTGAATTCATGATCTGTTGCAGTTCTAAACTATTGCAGAACCATACTGCACCTTGGCCAATAGGAGTGATCTGATCATTATGGCAGCCACTGGATGACCCTGCCCTAGAAAGAGAGGGACCATCTAAGGTAATAAAAAACCCCAAATAATTAATAACAAATGTAATCCATAATTATTACCTGATCACTTGTCAGTGACCTTTTTGGTCACTGATTATTGATCATTGAACCCAGCAAACTGATCTGTCAAAATTCCATGTTTGAAAACTGCACATGTTTCAATTTTGAGCCTGCGGTGCATAAAAATCATGTCCATATGGGGTGTTTCTGAATACAAATCACAAGTTGTTTTAGTAATTTCATGTACCCAGGGAAAGAAATGTACTGAAGTTTGGATAGAATAGGTTTGCTAAAAATGAAAAAAAAAATGACATTTAACCCCTTAAGGACCAGGCTGTGTTTTACCTTTTGTACCATTGGGACCGAGGCTGTTTTAACACTTTTGCGGTGTTCGTGTTTAGATGTAATTTTCTCTTCACTCATTTAGTGAACCCACACAAATTATATGTTGTTTTTTTCAGGACAAGAAGGGCTTTCTTCAGATACCATTGTTTTCATCATATTTTCTAATTTCCCATAAAAAAAATAATAAAATATGATGAAAAATGTAAAAAAAAAAACACATTTTCTGACTTTTACCCCAAAAATCTTTTACTCATCCAAAAAAGCTAATGAAAAAACCTACTAAATATATTCTACTATTTGTCCTGAGTTTAGAAATACCCAATGTTTTTATGTTTTTTTGCTTTCTTCTGCACGTTATGGAGCATTAAGTACAGGTAGCGTTTTGCTATTTCAAAACCATTTTTTCCAAATCTGGTAATTCCTCCCCCCATGTGCCATTTCGGGTATCTTTGAAGCCGGCCAATGCAATTTACCCCATCAAATCATATATCTTTGAAAACTAGACACCCCAAGGTATTTCAAATGCTAGTATTTTAACCCTTTCCATGCATGAGATTCTACCACCAGCCTTTGCCACACTTTGTGTTAGTATTTTTTTGGTATTTTTTTTTACACAAATTGTACTTTGGGTATACATTTATAGCTCCAGGTATACGTCACTATCAAACAACACCCTAATATGTGTTCAATAACATCTCTCGAGTACAGTGATACCACCCATGCATGGGTTTGACTGCTGTTTGGGGTTAAAATGCCACATTTTGGAAGTGCGCTTTTTTTTCCCCCCATTTCGGTCAGTCTGTGCCTATGCCCTATCTTTGAGCCCGGCCACTCCAATTTACCCCATCAAACCATTCATTTTTTTAAATTAGACACCCCTTGGGTATTTGAAATGCTTTTATTTAAATTTTTCCACGTCAGGATTTTTGTGAAGATACAGCGCTAATTTTAGCACTTGCTCATAATAATAAACTTTATTTTTTTATTTTATTTATTTTACTCTTTTTGGACTTTTTTTTTTACATTTTGCTGGAACTGGATAGTTCTTCTAAAGCATAATAATTTTTAAATGTTACCATGTTTTTTTTAAGCTTTTTCTTTTTTTCCTTTTTTTTTTTAATTTTTTTATTTATTTTTTTAATATTTTACTAATCACATAGTGATTGGAAAGCTGGGCTCCATTGACTTGTATGGTTGAATGCAGTACCTGTATTCAACCTGCAAGTGAAGCCAGAGTTCTCTAGAGGGTCTGGAGACCGTCTAGCCAACTTTTAAACCTTTATTATTTTTTTCCCGGGCCGCCGCCATCTTGCGGATGGTGAAGACTGCGTGCAGCTGCGGCTGTGACCGCTCTCCGGAGTGGTCACAGTCCATCAAGAGGTAAGTGTTTGGTGTCGCTGGATGCCTCCTGATCGAGGCATTCCAGCGACACCATTGAAGTTTAGGAGGTGATCGCTTTAAAACGTTGACGCCCCGGAGAGGGGCCAGACATGGCCCATCATGGCGATCTCGGTGTTGCTGAATGCCTCGACATCGAGGCATTACAGCAACACCGTTTAAGCTTAGAAAGTGATCGTTGATCACTTTCTAAGCTTGTTTAAGTCTGATGACGTGTCAGGCACGTCATAGGTTGTTAAGTGACCGTTTTGCATGACGTGCCTGACCCGGCAATGGACGTTAAGGGGTTAACTGCAGTGTTTAGTACAGACTGGTGCTAAAATGGTTAAATCAAAAGTGTTAAAATACTGTGGGATGTCAACTTTCAGAAAATATATACTTTTGTTTAGCAGTTTTTCTGGCTACTATTGGGGCATACCACATTTTTAAAAAATGTTTAGAAACAGTGATGCGCGTCATTCGTATTTAACCCTGTAAGTACCAAAATAAATGAAAATACCAATTTGGTGTTTCCAAAAACAGGACAAATACCTAAATACAGTTTTGCATTTTTTTTATTTGCACTGGTTCTATATCGTTTTTATAGGTGAAACTGAAAATGTGTCCCCTTTTCCTAATTTTCCCCACATGTTTAGATATTTTTCATACTAAATGATGGTTTTTATAGAACTATTATTTCAAAAGGAAGCCCTGCTTGTGCTGAAAACAATATATATAATGTGTGTGGATGCTCTAAATGAGTTAGTGGGCAATAACAGTTCAATAAAGACATAACAAAAGCACAAAAACTGCAAACATGGTTAAAAAATGTCTTGAAAGGGTTGAATTTTATACTGTAGATTGTTATTTTTTCTATTTTGCTGAAGAAAGATAACCTCTGTTCCTGAAGATGGAATTTAAAACCAACATCAAATATGATTGAATTTTAACAGTACTTACACTGAGAAAATCCAGTACCAGTAGTTCCAGTGCCTTAGCTTTTACATTTATTTGACAGTCACCAATCGGTATTGTATGATTCTTTCCAATTATATAGTATGCAACTGAAGAAAAAAAATTTCATGTTTTAAAAAAGAAACTGAAGCAAAAATATATCTATAAAACAAAGTAAATGTACAAGAAATCAAAACCTTGTAATCCAGGCCAACTCATTAAAAAAATGATTCATTTACATTCTGTCATTTCACATTTAGCTTCTACAGCAAAAAACAAACCACATATCCATATCTACATATCCAGTGCTGCTTGGGAAGCCTGTCAATTCCTTACCTTCTTGTTTCTCAAATGTAATGAGTGCAGTTCCCCCTGCAACAGTGTAAAGGATTTGATGACTTGCCCTAATCAGATTTTTTGTCTTGATAGTTTTGATACATTTTTCCCTGAAGGCCATTTTTCTCTCCATCCCAGAAGCAGAGACCTGTAAAGAATATTTTGATATAAATGAACTCTGTCTAGATGACTTTTAAAATCTGTCTTTTTTATCATAATTTTATATATTTGTTTATATATTTTATATTATTTGAGGGGGAATGATAACATTTTAAGTATGGGGCAATGTACATATTACAGTATAGTGACCAAAATGTCCCTAGTCTGTTTTGTTCTCCTAGAACGCCAGACCATCAGACCATCAGATCTCTGTTGTCCCTGTCTGTTGGAAGACTGCTAGGAAGGGGCATACCATGCCTGCTACATAGATCCTGGTTCAGGTGCAGAATATTCAATAAAATGTAATTGCCATACTTTCCTGCAGATTAAATTATATAATATCCCTAGATTTTTAAGACATCTGTAAAGAGTGTTCCAAAATAAGACAAGTCTGAATGAGGGCTTGGACTATATGGCTAGACTACAGTGTGCAAGCTGATATTGTGTCAATTTGTCAATTCCCTACTTAGAACATTTATGACTCACCCTCCTTTATCAGATCTGGGCAGTAAGTCCCCTGCCACACAACATTGAATTCTATGTGTTGTTTTGCTTAGAAATGTTTTAGACTTGAGAAAGGGAGAAGAGCTCCCGAAAGCTTGTCATTCCAAAATTCTGTCCAATAAAAAAGGTATTATCCCAAGATACTTATTCCATCTGTTATTTGATATATATTATATATATATACCGTATTTGCTCGATTATAAGACAAGGTTTTTTTCAGAGCAAATGCTCTGAAAAATACCCCTCGTCTTATAATCGGGGTCGTCTTATAATCAGACCTCAAATAGGTCTGACTATGAGACGACTAAGATCCAGATCCCCCGCAGCTGCAGGGGACCTGGATCCTCCTTTCTCCCCCCCCCTCACCCGCCCCACTTACCGGTACTTCTGAGTCCCCGGTGTGTAGCTGGGGCAGCGTGTAGATGTGCGGGGAACTCTGATCTCTGACAGTCGGGGAAGGTCTGCGCGATGGACGCAGACAACCCCCGCTGCTAGCCACGCCTCCTTCTGGCTGCAGCGTAAGTGCGTGGGATCTACACGCTGCTCCGGCTACATGACAGGGAAGTCAGAAGCACCGGTAAGTTTGGGGGGGGGGAGTGTTAACTGGGGGTCATAAGGCATTTCTGGAGGCAGAGTGCTCTGTGAAATGCCTTTTAACCCCCTTAATGCCACTCTGCCTCCAGAAATGCCTTTTTAACCCTTTATACGCCACTATGCCTCCTGAATGCCTTAAACCTATAGGGATATGCCACTCTGCCCCATAATATGCCTTTTAACCCTCTAAATGCCAGAGTGGCATATAGGAGTATAAGATATTTCTGGAGGCAGAGTGGCACATTGGGGGTCAAAAGGCATATCATGGGGCACAGTGGCATATAGGGTTAAAAGGCATATCATGGGCACAGTGGCATATAGGGGGTATAAGGCATTTCTGGGGCAGATGTGCATAACTGGGGGGCAGGTTGGAAAATAGAAGGAAATAAAACCAAAATCTTTTTCTCAATCATAGCTTTTATTAAAAAAAAATAGTTTAGATGAATTAACATTTACTGGTAAAACTTTTTTCCTATAGGGTCGTCTTATATTCAGGCTTTTTCTTTTTTTTCCTAAATTAATATTCAGATTTGGGGGGTCGTCTTATAATCGAGCAAATACGGTATATATGCATGTGTGTGTATATATATATACATATATATATCTACACACACACACACACACGTGTGTATATACCGTATTTGCCCAAATATAGGCTGCACTCCCCCCCCACTTAAAGTCTTTAAAGTGGGGGTGCGGCACAGGAATGCGCAATTCGTATCGCCTGACATATTTGGAGGTGGCAGAGTGGCAGCATATCTCGGGGGGGGCAGAGTGGCAGCATATCTTGGGGGGCAGAGTGGCAGCATATCTCGGGGGGCAGAGTGGCAGCATATCTCGGGGGCAGAGTGGCAGCATATCTCGGGGGCAGAGTGGCAGCATATCTCTGGGGGGCAGAGTGGCAGCATATCTGGGGGAGGCAGAGTGGCAGCATATCTGGGGGAGGCAGAGTGGCATATCTGGTGGAGCAGAGAGGCATATCTATAAGTAAGGTGCATTAAAATGGCTATTGGTATTGATTACATTGAATTGTATTTTTTTTTTTATTCATATTTATTTTCTTTTATAAAATAGTAGAGAATAGAGATTTACATAGAGATTTACATGTACCATACAATCATATAGAAAAATACAGTAAAGACAAAACATAACAAAAAAAAAAAATTAGATTTTGGGAATGGAGCTGAGGAAAGAGGTAAGTCTATAGGTGAGTACTATTGCAACCAGAATTCAAGGTATTCATTCTATGGAGACATGAATCCCACACTTGAGTTCTTTTAAAGGAATAACAATATTGTCTATTTTTTCTAAAAAGTGCAGAATCTCTTTCCAGAATCTACTGACTATGGGGCATGACCACCATATGTGTAGATATGTTCCTATTGATTGATTGCAGCGCCAACATATGTTAGAGCCAAGCGGAGACATATGTGCTACGCGTGTTGGTACTAAGTACCATTTATAGTAGACTTGTGCATTCGTCTTCGGGCGAACATGAAAACGAACACGAAGAGTGCGTTTTCGTGTTCGTTCCGATGACACGGCAAAAAGAAGACAGCGGCGGTAAAACGTAGGCGAAGACGAAGACACACACCACGAAGATCTTCGTGATTGTCTTCGTCTTCTTCTACCATCCCCCCCCCTTCTAACTTACCTTGTCTTTGCGGCTTCGCGGCAGTTCCCGGAAGTGGAAATCCGCCGGTTCGCCGTCACGGGTTACAGGGCAGTGCGAATGAGCCTATTGGTCGCTTACAGGGACCTCCTCTGGCATCAACCAATTGGGTGATGCCAGAGGAAGACCCTGCAGGTGACCAATAGGCTCACTCGCACGGCCTTTGTAACCCCTGACAGCGAACCAATGAATTTCCGCTCCTGTTAACCCCTTCGATGCTGCGTTATCTAACACAGCATCGAAGGGGTTAACGGGAGCGGAAATCCATAGGTTAAAGGGCCGTGCAAGCGACCAATAGGCTCACTTGCATGGCCCCTTAACCCTTTAAAAAAAAGTTAACCCTTAATGAAAAAGTTAACCCCAATGCTGCAACTTGCCCGGCAGATCCCACTGGTCTCCCTCCCTGTTCAATTAGTTAAATGTCCGTACGAGCGACTTTATTGGTCGCTCGTACGGACATTTAACTAATTGAACAGGGAGGGAGACCAGTGGGATGTGCCGGGTAAGTTGCAGCATTGAGGTTTTAAAACCCCAATGCTGCAACTTTCCCTGCAGATGCCACTGGTCTTTAACTAATTGAACAGGGAGGGAGAGCAGTGGCATCTGCAGGGTAAGTTGCAGCATTGGGGTTTTAAAACCTCAATGCTGCAACTTACCCTGCAGATGCCACTGCTCTCCCTCCTTGTTCAATTAGTTAGTCTGTGCCGGGTTAAATGTCCGTACGAGTGACCAATAAAGTCGCTCGTACGGACATTTAACTAATTGAACAGAGAGGGAGACCAGTGGGATGTGCTGGGTAAGTTGCAGCATTGAGGTTTTAAAACCCCAATGCCGCAACTTACCCTGCAGATGCCACTGGTCTTTAACTAATTGAACAGGGAAGGAGACCAGTGGCATCTGCAGGGTAAGTTGCAGCATTGGGGTTTTAAATGCAACTTACCCTGCCGATGCCACTGGTCTCCCTCCCTGTTCAATTAGTTAAATGTCCGTACGAGCGACTTTATTGGTCGCTCGTACGGACATTTAATTAATTGAACAGGGAGGGAGACCAGTGGCATCGGCAGGGTAAGTTGCAGCATTGGTCGACCAACAGAGTCGCTCGTACAGACTTTTAAAATCCCAATGCTGCAACTTACCCGGCAGATCCCACTGGTCTCCCTGTTCTATCAGTTAATAAATGATAGAACAGGGAGACCAGCGGGATCTGCCGGATAATTACGGCACCAGGAGTTTAACAGTCTGTACGAGCGACCCTATTGGTCGCCAGCAGGGGGCTCGTCTGCCATCAACCAATGGCAGATGAGCCCCCTGCTGACGACCAATAGAGTTGCTCATACGGACATTTAAACTCCTGGCGCCAGATCGGCTTTAACCCCGTATTAACCCCTTAACCGGGGAAAACGAACAAAAACCGAACACGAAGAATGTCCACAAATATTCGCCCAAAGAGAAGACAGGAACAGGCGAATATTCGCAGAATACGAAGTTTTTTTTTTTGCCGAAGACGAGCACGAAGACGAACACGAAGAGCCCCCTGGTACCCAAGTCTAATTTATAGATAACTTTCACTTGAGTCTCAAGAAGAGAGAGATCGTGTATCCTAGAGGATAACCTCCTAATCGCAGTTAACCAGTCAGTTATTGGAATTTTAATGTTTAGTTCTTTTTCCCATGGTACTATTGTAGATAAGATTGTTTTATTTCCTTCTATTATCCTCATTAGTTCTGAGCATTTAGAGAATAGTTTTGCTTGGTGGTTAGGGCTAAACAGTTGGGCTAATTTCTGAAGTATAATATTGTGAGTGCCTACAACTTTTTTGTTTATACAGTTCTTTATCCGTAGATAATTGAAGATAGTTAAATTAAGTGACTTAAATTTACTTAGTAGCATTTGGAAAGAGATCATCTTTCCATTGAATTGTATTTTTAATGGGTTGTACTATATATGTATGTTCTGCTCATATACTCATTTGTGTCCTGATGAAAGTCACATAAAGACTGAAACGGTAACCTGCAAAAGAGGAATCTGTATTTATTGGAAAAAACCTAGAGTGCTGGTAACTATCCATAGACTGTGTGTGTGTATATATATATATATATATATATATATATATATATATATATATATATATATATATATATATATATACACACACACACACGTGAATTCTAAGAATTCTTAGGAAAAAAACAACCTTCTGGCTTGTCTGGTACAAAAAATTACTGCAGTTTCTCAGAAGTAATACTGCAGTTTTTTGGACATGAGAAAACTGCAATACTGCACTTTTACTGCAGTATTACTGCACATTTACTGCAGTTTTACTGCATTTGTACTTCACTGTACTGCAATATTACTGCACATTTATTGCACTTTTTTTATATTGAAATCCTACAGTTGTACTTCAATGTACTGCAGCTTTATTGCATTTGTACTTCCATACAAAATCAACTGCAGTAAAACTGCAGTACAGTGAAGTACAAATGCAGTAAAACTGCAGTAAATGTGCAGTAATACTGCAGTAAAAGTGCAGTATTGCAGTTTTTTCATGTCCAAAAAACTGCAGTATTACTTCAGAAAAACTGCAGTAATTTTTTCGTAAGGGAGATGAGTGTTTAATAATTCTTCTACTCAGTTGCGTACCTAGCGGGGGGGCGGGAGGGGGCGTTACACCCCGGGTGCCGCTCATCAGGGGGTTGCCAACACGCCGGCACCCCTCCAGAGACGGACAGTAATGTCCATCTTTAGAGGAGCAGGCTCCCTCCAACTGGCTTAAAGTCAATCAAGCCCATCTTATTTTTATTTTTTTAAGGAGGGGGGTCATTTTCGGTTCGGTTTCGGCCAAGTGAATCCTGAATTTTTGGTTTCTACTAACACCTATCATACTGAAGCAAACATTGACGGGGGTACAGCATAACACCTATCACTATACATTAACAAACATTGATGTGGTGTAGGCCTACCACTTCAGTGTCTGGCTTAGTATATAGCCCGAAGATGGAGTTCAGGAGTTATGGCGCGGTAGCGGAGATGGACAGGGCCTGATGCAGGGTGACCGCACTAACCTGGGTGTTGAGTATCTAGGGTTGTGCAGCCAAACACCAGCGCCCTGATATAGCAGCGGATGTAGTCCAGAACAAAGTGAAATCCTGCAGGCACCCTGGAACAGGCATGAGACTTCACACAAGACTTATGTGCGGGATGCTGCAGGCTGGGAGTATGGAAGCTAAGCAGAGAAATATAGCAGAAACATAACAAGCAAGGGACAGGGAGACTAGGAACGAAACATAACCAGAGAAGATATACATAATACAGGGCACAACAGGGAATAAGACAGGACACCCCGCTGCCGGGGAAACAGGACAGGACACCCCGCTGCCGGGGATACAGGACAGGACACCCCGCTGCAGGGGATACAGAACAGGACACCCCGCTGCCGGGGATACAGGACAGGACACCCCGCTGCCGGGGATACAGGACACACACATAAATACAGGAACTAGCCTAGGACTGTTTGATAACTATTGGAGATTCCGTCACATCTTATGGCCATAGTATGCTTAGCCCACCACTACGCCAAAGTACTCCAATGACGGTGGGTCCCAACGCTAATCCCTGCTGACAGCGGTACGAAACAAACCAAACATGTAATCCAAACACATAGCACTGAGACATACCTTTACACTGCAGACTGAGACAAACAGAACACACAGGTGGGGCAAACCTTATAAAGGAAACAGAGCTGAAGCAAAGAGCTGAAGCAGAAACAAGGAATGGAAGATCAGAACAGTGCAAAAGGAAATCCAGGAATGGATTGGCGCAAAACAGGGAAACTGAAACAAGAGTGAGATATGCAGCTCCACGGCCTGGGTAGGATCATGACAGCAGGGATGCACCGAAATGAAAATTCTGGACCGAAACCGAAAATTCAGCATTCGCTTGGCCGAAACCGAAAATGACCCCCACACACACCTTTTAATAAAAGTGGGTAAAGTAAGTAACACACCAAAATGGGACAAAAAATGCAATAACAATAACAATATATATATATATATATATATATATATATATATATATATATATATATATATATATATATATATATACAGTCTATGTATAGTTACCAGCACTCTAGGTCTTTTTCCAATAAATACAGATTCCTCTTTTGCAGCAATCACACTGCTATCATGCCCAGGCAACCTGTACATGCTAGAACCTGGGCATGATAGGAGTGTGATTTACATAACAATATTACTTATATGGTTATTAGCAGCAATCGCACTCCTATCATGCAAAGTCAGCCAGTACATGCTGGAAGCTAGGTATGTCTGGGAATGATAGGAGTGTGATTGCTGTTATATATATATATATATTGTTATTGCATTTGTTTGTCCAATTTTGGTGTGTTACTTAATTTTAATAAAAATGGTTAACACACAAAAATCAATAACAATATTATACATATAAACCCTCCTCCACCCCCTTACCTTAACTACAGATCTCTCACTCACAGACTACTGCAGGAGCCCTGCTGCTTCCTCTCGAACAACTTCTCTGGCCACGCCCCCATGGGAAGAAGGAACAGAGCAGAGTCACATGATGTGCATTCACGTGAATCCGCTCGGTTCCTGCTTTTCCTGGCCGAGATGCTGCTTGCACACTGTGCGACCAACACGGAGGTAAGCAGCCCAGCCCCTGCGGACGATTATTTTCGGCCGTTTTTTTGGGGGGGGGCCCGTATATTTTGGCCGCATCCCTAGGTGTTATGTTGTACCAGTGTCAGTGCATGCCTCAATATATAATGATAACAGTTATCCTGTACAACTGTCAATGTTTGCCTCAGTATATAATGATAACAGTAATCCTATACCACCGTCAATGTTTGCCTCAGTATATAGTGATAGGTGTTATGCTGTACCACCCTCAGTGCGTGCCTCAGTATATAGTGATAGGTGTTATCCTGTACCACCATCAATGTGTGCCTCAGTATATAATGATAACAGTTATGCTGCACTACTGTTAATGTTTGCCTCAGTATATAATGATAGCAGTTATATGCATATACCTGTAAAGTGCTTTGAGTCCCACCAGGAGAAAAGCGGTATATAAATAATTGTTGTTGTTATGCTGTACCACTGTTAATGTCTGCCTCAGTATATAGTGATAGGTGTTATGCTGTACCCCCATCAATGTCTGCTTTAGTATATAATGATAACAGTTATGTTGTACCCTTGTCAATGTTTGCCTAATGATAGAAGCTATGTAGTTTTAAAGTGTGTTTGTGTGGGGGGTGCCACATACAGGATACGCCCAGGTGCCAAATACGTATGCCCCTGCTTCTACTACACCCTTAATTTTAAGTGGAAGGGTTTTCCATCACATCTTACCTGCCATAACTTTTGTTATTGGTATTTCATGTGCTTCCCCAAGCCCAAGCCGGTATCACAACCATTAAGGACGAAACAGCAGTGCATGAGTGGTGATCTGGCTATTGCACCTCTTACCTGCGCCTCCAATGATGAGAAAGTCCTGGCTAGGGGCGGGACGAGTAGTGATTGACAGTCACTACTCCATTGGACATACTGAGGAGGGATGGGTCTCTGTTATTGGTGGGGAGGAGCTGATTTCTAGAGGGCTATTTAAACCCACAGCTTCTATGCCTCATTACTTGATTGTTCAAGTCTCTGCATACCTGTTTGCTGATACCTGTTGGAACCTGTTTGCTGATTCCCCTTTATTGGATTTACTGGACTTTTGACCTCGGCTTGTTTATGGACTTTGATATACTTCTCCTGCCCTTGACCTCAGGATTGTTACACGGTACAGTTTATGCCTTTTTCTATTCAGTGGAATAAACTTGCTGATATTCCTTATATTGCCTGTTTGCCTCTATTGCATATCTGGTGTCTCACTGCGCTACGCTCCAAACCCTGCATACCCTACACATGCATTATTAAACACTCATCTACAGACACCAGACAAGCCAGAAGGCTTGTTTTTCCCCTCAGAAATCTCATGGTGCTGCCACAACCACAAGGGATTCTGGGTAGGCACATGCAACAATGATCACCTTTTATCCATGTATAAAGTGTAAGTATTTGTGTGTAGGCAGTGGTGTGTAAGGACATAGTTTTTGAGAACCTAAACAGAACTGAATAGAGCCTCTATTATATTTTTTTTAAACACATACATTCTAATAAAAATATTTTTTATTTTGTTTTACATTTTTTTGGCCTCAAAAGGTAAGCCGAATTTTTCAGAAAGCACACTATATACTGTAGAGAATACTTACATCTCTCAATTGCTTAGTGTTTTCACATATTTCATTCATTTTATCTTGTTTCTCTTGAGTTTGTTTTTCCAAAATCAAATTATCTTCGCATATAGACTTAACACACTCCTGTACAAGAAACAATTTACATACATTATTAAATAATTTAATTTATCCTATTCATATAGTAAATCATATTTTAGGTGATTATAATACTCTAGATGATAATTTTCTGATTGTGTTTGTATGCTGTACACAACTTTGTCACACAGACGGGCACAGTATAGGTGTGTGCACACTAGTTCTTAATGAGAAATGCATCCTCTTGACCACGAAGAGTTGTTGGGGAAAATGGTATGGACCTAATGAACAATACATTAATTCTGGAAAGAGAATTGTTTACATGGAAGTTTAAAGAATAAAACTTCTGCTTAAACTGCTCAAATGCTTACCGACACTTTTTTAAATAAAGATTAAATTACAATTAAACTGTGCTTATGGTCCTCATCTACATTACACAATGTTTAATATTTTTTATATTCCACACTCATTGGGTGTGATGGGTGCGGTCAGATGGTGTTTTTTGTATGGTTTTGTTTGAGTGAAATAAAAGTGGGGGTTTGTTTCTTTAGGTTGATCAGCAGCATTATGATCTGTCCTGAACCTTTGATTCCTGGATTCCAGTCCAGCTCTTGGCTTCAGCTTATGTTTCCTTTATAAATTGTGTCCCACCCGTTATGTTTGTCTCAGTCTGCAGTCTCAAGTATGGTTTGATCTCTGTTCTGTGTTTAGATTTCATGTTTAGTAATTCTGTAGGTAGGTTTAGCGTTAGGACCCACCGAATATTGGAGTACTTTGGCGTAGTGGTGGGCTAGGCATACTATGGTCATATGATGTGACGGAATCTCCAATTGTTATGTCATAGTCCTAGGCTAGTCCTGTATCCATGTGTGTCTGTATTTTGTGTACCTTTGCCCTCCTACCCTGAATCATCTTTTTGGTCCCTCTCTCCTCTCCCCATGTCCCAGTTAAGATGTCCTATCCTTGCTTAAAGGAGAAGCATGTGAGGATTCACACTCCATCCCCTGTGTTCCTTGCCTTGTTCCCTGTCCTTAGTTGTGTTCTGTACCAGCTATGTCCTGTCTTCCTATGTTCTCTCTGTCCCCCTTGCTTGCTATGTTTCTGCTGTTACTCTGCTTATGTCTCATGCCTACTCCTGGGTGCCTGCAGGACATCTCCAAGGTTTGTTCGTATTTCCAGATCCAAGTTTTGTTTAGATTTCCACATCCAGCCAAGTTTAGTTTAGTTTCGTTTTGGACTGCTGCTATGTCAGGGCCCTGGTATGTGGCCGTACAACCCTAGATGCCCACCGGGAGAGTGTAGTCGCCCTGCTCCAGGCCCTGTGCAACTCCGCTACTGCGCAACAACTCCTGTTCTGTATGGACCCAGTTCATGACACCACTTACTACTTTTATCTTATTACACAATGTTTGTTTAATTATATTATATAGGAGGACATTCCTAGATAATTTGCTTAAGACTGTGATGGAACAGAGATTTTAGCATGATGGGAAACTATACCTGTTAGCTGCTGCTCAATTGTAACTAACACCTCTGTATGTTAATGCTAGTGTGATATGTTTATGTAAATGTACTGGATTTAGAATGAATTCACACAGACCTCATTAATCATTTCTTTCTCCTTCAGCTTATGTTCTTGTTCTACGATCCTGTCCTCCATTGTCTTTCTCCTTTCCTGCAGCTGTTTAGTAATTGACTCTGAGTCTTGTTGCTCTTTTTTCAGTGTAGCTCCATCTTCCATCAGAGTTGAATGGTGAACCTAATCAAAGGCAATGCAAATAAAAATGACAGTTGAAGTACAATGACAGCACGTTGTGTCCATCTAAGAAAAAAAATAGTTATGTTTCTCTTTTAGGTGTATTCCAAGGATTAATAAAATGGAAATTAAAACAATATCTATAACATTTCCATACTTGTAACATTTCACAGTACTGTACAATGAAGTTATATATCTGTAAGGTCACAAAAAATTGGAGGGGAGGAGACCATACATAATCACTAGGACAGAAAGAAATGTAATGGATTTTCAAGATAGAGACATTAGCACCCCAAGGGTTAAATGAGGACTCTGAGTGGCACCACACCCCCACTCTCTCCATTGCTTCTCGCCCTCCGTTCCCTTCTCCCTACTCTATTATACTCTAATGTGGTTTGGGGGCTTTCTGAATTAGCATTTCTAAAATACTCTCTGCACCAACACTAGTATTCTACCCCTCCACTGCTTTTGAGCCTCTGTTAAAAATGAAAAAAACAACTACCCACCATTGAACCAATATCATGTGTATTACCTATCACCATATAGGTATTACTGTCCAAGTTTAAACCAGAGTGGCCGCTCACTGGCCACTCTATTAGGTACACCCGTTTAATTGCTTGTTAACACGAATAGCTAATCAGCCAATCACATGGCAGCAACTCAATGCATTTAGGCATGTAAACAACTTGCTGAAGTTCAAACCGAGAATGGGGAAAAAATGGATTTAAGTGATTTTGAACGTGGCATTGTTGGTGGTGCCGGACAGGTTGGTCTGAAGATTTCAGAAACTGCCTACTAGGATTTTCACGCACAACAATCTCTAAGGTTTACAGAGAATGGTCTGCAAAAGAGAAAATATCCAATGAGCGGCAGTTGTGTAGACAAAAATGCCTTGTTGATGTCAGAGGTCAGAGGAGAATGGGAAGACTGGTTCGAGATGACAGAAAGGCAACAGTAACTTAAATAACCATGCTTTACAACCAAGGCATGCAGAATACCATCTCTGAACGCACAACACGTCGAACCTTGAATCAGATCGGCTACAGCAGCAGAAGACCACACCGGGTGACACTGGAAGTCTTCAATGGAAGACTAGAAGAACGTTGCGTGGTCTGATAAGTCTCGATTCCAGTGGCCACATTCAGATGGCAGGGTCAGAATTTGGCGTAAACAACATGAAAGCATGCATCCATCCTGCCTTGTATCAACGGTTCAGGCTGGTGGTGGTGGTGTAATGGTGTGGTACTTGGCACACGTTGGGCCCCTGAGCCTATCTGAGTATTGTTGCTGACCATGTCCATCCCTTTATGACCACAGTGTACCCATTTTCTGATGGCTACTTCCAGCAGGATAATGCACCTTATCAGAAAGCTCACATCATCTCAAACTGGTTTCTTGAACATGACAATGACTCCAATGGCCTCCACAGTCACCTGATTTCAATCCAATAGAGCACCTTTGGGATGTGGTGGAGATTCGCATTATGGGTGTGCAGCCGACAAATCTGCAGCAACTGCGTGATGCCATCATGTCCATATGGACCAAAATCTCTTGAGAAATGTTTCCAGCACCTTGTAGAATCTATGCTACAAATAATGAAGGCAGTTCTGAAGGCAAAAGGGAGTCCAAGGTGTACCTAATAAAGTGGCCAGTGAGTTTATGCATAGATTAATAATCTTGTTTTTTTTGATCTGGGTAAAACACCACAATATCTGTTTCCTGTTTTAATCTATATACATTATATGCATTGTTATTTTGTAAACCTATATATTTTTGAATGATCAACACTGCAACGTCATTTTATTTGATTCCTCCTGACTACCAGCTCACATACGCATATAGACACACTATGATTTAGTAACAGTAATTCCTCACATCTGGATTATTCAGATCATATTAGTCCTTTTTTCTCCCATACACATCACACTTTGCACATATTACTCATCTACAAAATTTCCTTCAATTTATGTATACACCCCCACCACAAGCTCTTCTATTATGAGCTCTTAGCCTCCCTTTTACTCATTATTACACACATTTCTCTCACTCATTCCCTACACTTCCTTTTTCCCAACCCAGTGACTTTTCAGCCCTATCCCCTGTATAGTTAATAACACACACTCCTATCTACACTTTTTTATTTATATACAAATAATACTTCACACACCTATTAATTTATAGATCTAATTCTCATTTTTATTTTCATTGATTTTTATTATTGTTATTCCCTTTTAACACAAGATATATTGTTTCAGCGATTTAATACACCATTTCCTCTGTTGATTCTGTCATCTGCCTGTCACGCTCCACCCAGGCTGCGGAGCTGCATGTCTTTTGTTTCCCTGTCTTGCTGTGGTCCATTTCTGGATTTCTGTATGTTCTGTACTGAACCTCTGATCCCTTGATTCCAGTCTTGCTCTTTGCTTCAGCTCTGTTTCCTTTATAAGGTGTGCCCCACGCTTGTGTTCTGTTTGTCTCAGTCTGCAGTCTAAAGGTATGTCTCATTGCTATGTGTTTGGATTTCATGTTTGGTTTGTTTCGTACCTCTGTAATCAGGGATTAGCGTTAGGACCCGTCATTGCAGTACTTTGGCGTAGTGGTGGGCTAAGCATCCTATGGCCATAAGATGTGACGGAATCTCCAATAGTTATCGTATAGTCCTAGGCTACTTCCTGTATTTATGTGTGTCAGTCTGTGATGTAACCTGTGGGGGGTCCTGTCTTGACTTGTAACCCCGTTAGAGGGGTGTCCCGTCTTGTAATCCCGGTAGAGGGGTGTCCCGTCTTGTAACCCCGGTAGAGGGGTGTCCCGTCTTGTAACCCCGGTAGAGGGGTGTCCCGTCTTGTAACCCCGGTAGAGGGGTGTCCTGTCTTGTAACCCCGGTAGAGGGGTGTCCTGTCTTGTAACCCGGGTAGAGGGGTCTTGTAACCCCGGAAGAGGGGTGTCCGGTCCTGTTCATGTCAGATCTTGAGTATTCCTTGTCTTGTCCCCTGTTGTGCCCTGTATTATGTATATCTTGTCTGGTCCTGCTCCTTCCTCTGTCACCCTTGCTTGCTATGTTTTCTCCTGTGCTTAGCTTCCCTACTCTCAGCCTGCAGCATCCTGCAGTGCTATGTCTCATGCCTGCTCCAGGATGCCTGCAGGATATATCCAAGTTCTGCTCTGTTCTGCCATCATCTGCTGCTATGTCAGGGCGCTGGTATGTGGGTGCACAACCCTAGATGCCCACCGGGAGGGTGCTGTCGCCCTGCACCAGGCCCTGTCCAACTCCGCTCCTGCACCGTAACTCCTGCAGACAATCTTTGGGCGCTCTGGGTCTTTACAGTCGTCTCTATGGACCTGGTTCGTGACACTGCCTAGATAAGCCCATGAAATTAAAATCACAATACATCCAGTATGTTCTTTTCTACTATCCAGTTTAGTCCACAAATGTTATCATTCATATTCCCTCCCTTTTCCTAAATTACTATTGTTTGTTGTTCTTTTCTTTTTTTCTCCACTCATACCCTACTCCCTTAGCCCTGACCAAGCTGTTTTTTTTTATTTTTTGTCTCTTCTTGTCCTTTTTTCAGTACAAGAAGGGCTTTCTTCAGATACTATTTTTTGATCCTATAAAAAAATATGTTGAAATATTGAAAAATGAACACTTTTTCTTACATCTATTAGAAAATATGCAATATAACAAATTGTCACCAATTCCGTGAACCAAAGTGAGAAGAAGATGTGAAAGAATAAATTGAAAAGAAGTAAAAAAATAGTAATAAATAAATATTTCTCCTACACGTTCTGCAGCTCCCAAAAGAAAAACACTCCTCACAAATGTTCAATACAAGATAGACTTCACAAAATTGGGGCTCAAGGACATGTGGAAGAAACAAAAACAATAATAGTGCAGTAAAAAATGTATACACTTAATAGTGTAGATGTGCAGTGCACTCACAAGTGTAGCAGTATGGGAAGCTCATCAAAAAAGACCAAGGGACTTGAGTTCTTCTTATGATCTGGAAATGTATAGACAGAGACCCAAATATCTTTTATCCAAGTTTTAATAATAAAGAGTAAAAGCACTTACAAAATTGGTGGCATAACTCAAATGATGTTATGCAAAACCAGCCATAAAGTGTATAAATCTCGATATTCGAACGAAAATCAGACGTCCACAGATGCCATCATGCCTAGGTTCCAGCACTTACACATCCATCCAGTAAATACTGGAACCTAGGCATTATGGGACTGTGATTGCTGTTAGCTGTTAGCAATCACACTCCTATCATGCCAAGTCAGCCAGTACATGCTGGTACAGGGTGGCTGTAAGTGCAGACCCCATACTGCTGGCAGCATCAATACACAAGGGGGCAGCTGGCCAGGTATCATATTCATACAATCATCTTTACCCCACCCCATTTGGGGAGATCTCTGGGAGTATATCCCAAAATCTCCCCTACACGTCAATCGATTATCGCGGATTCTATGTCTCATACTTGAGATACCAAGTGGGGGGGGCCCGCTGTGCAGATCCACCTCTAGCATCCATCTCCTGGGCATTACTTGGAGGGGGCATAGAATTTAATATGCTTGGTCTCGGAGAAGTCTCAGAGCTGAGACCTGATCTGGGCTATCTGGTTATGAAAGAGCAAGGCCTCTCGGCCTTTTGGCTAAGATCAAGTGTCTTATCCTAAGGTCAGTGATGATTGCTTGTTGTTAGACCTCGGCCTTTCTACTCAGGCAGCTATTGGGGTTCTAACTGATGCCTTTCTGACCGGAACAAGTTTCATAGTTACATAGTTACATAGTTATATAGGCTGAAAATAGACATGCGTCCATCAAGTTCAGCCTATATCTGTTAATTTGTTGCTGTTGATCCAAAAGAAGGCAAAAAACCCCAGTTTGACTCTTTCCAATTTTGCACTAACCAGGGAAAAAATTCCTTCTTGACCCCCAAAATGGCAGTCAGATTCCTCCTTGGATCAATAAGCCGTTTCCCCATAATTAAAGATTATATCCCCGAATATTATGTTTTTCCAAGTATCCATCCAGTTGCAGTTTAAACGTCTGTACGGACTCCGATAAAACTACCTCTGCAGGCAGAGAATTCCACATCCTTATTGTCCTTACTGTAAAAAACCCTTTCCTCTGGTTTAAAAGCTCCTATCTTCCAGTCTAAACGCATGACCACGTGTCCTATGCATAGTCCTGTTTATGAACAGATTTCCACACAATGGTTTGTATTGGCCCCGAATATATTTATATAATGCTATCATATCCCCTCTGAGGCGTCGTTTTTCTAAACTAAACAGATTTAAATTTGTTAACCTTTCTTCATAAGTATAGTGCTCCATTCCTTTTATTAATTTTGTAGCCCGCCTCTGCACCCTTTCTAGTGCTATGATAGCACTAGTCCTTCTTTAGAATAGGTGCCCACAATTGCACAGCATATTCAAGCTGCGGCCTTACCATTGATTTATACAGAGGCAAAATGATATTTTTATCCCGCGAATTGATGCCCCTTTTTATACACAACAATACCTTACTGGCCCTAGCAACTGCTGACTGACATTGCACATTGTTGCCTAGTTTGTTGTCTATAACAATTCCCAAATCCTTCTCATTTGTCGTTACCCCTAATTCACTACCGTTTAGGGTGTAGGTTGCTTGTGCATTCGCTAACCCGAAGTGCATAACTTTACATTTATCCATATTGAATTTCATCTGCCATTTGTGTGCCCAGTCCCCCAGTCTATCTAGATCCCTCTGCAGCACTTTAATATCCTGCTCGCACTGTATTACTTTACCTAGTTAAGTGTCATCTGCAAACACAGAAACATAACTTTCAACGCCTATTGCCGGGTCATTTATAAATATGTTGAATAAAATTGGTCCCAGAACAGAACCCTGAGGGACACCACTTGCCACTTTTGACCAGCTTGAAAATTTACCATTTATAACAACTCTCTGTTCTCTGTCTCTAAGCCAATGTTCTACCCAAGAACAAGAATTTGCATCTAGACCAATTTCTTTCAGTTTGAATACTAACCTATTCCTCATCTCCTGAGGAAGCCGGTTGTCCGGTGAAATGCGTTGAGAGAGAGGGATATATTGGGAAGTTCCTGCTGCTGGACGGTGGACTTTCCTGTGCCTGGTTTAAAAGCTGATTACCTTGTACACGCTTTTGTACATTTCGTCTGTTGTAAGTGCAATATTTTACCTTATCCACATGACCGAGTGATACTGTGCCATTGCTGCTGTGTTTTTATATTTTTTAGCTACAAATAATTAAAGAATATTTTATGATGAGCACATTTATGTCCTTGGAAATGTGAGTGCACTACTTACTTACAATACTGCTAAGCCTCATTTGCATACAGAGTCACACTAGTTTTTGTGAAAAATCTCTTTTTTCCCCTATGTGGATGTGCGCCCCATTTGGAAGAGTTGTATAGATTATTAAGCGTTGGAGGAACGCTTATTTTGGGTGCTGCTGCCTAATTAGGGAAAGTATTATTTATTCATTTACACCAGTGGTGTGTGTTTTCTTTTCTTGTGTTTTTAATCTTTCTCTTCTCTTTTTCACTTCTCAACCCTGAGGGTGCACCAGCAACTTCACCCCTTCCCAGCCCAATGAAGAGCGACATTGTGACCCAGAGAAAAATAGGATGGCGACATCCCCAGGCCCCAGCTCTGCCACCGGATGTTCCAGGGGCCACTGGAAGCCAACCCCAGAACTCTGGACCCTGCTGCCCTTCTGCACCATGCATAGGCTGCATGTCATGTTTCTGTGGCAGTCTCCCCGGAGAAGAAGCAACACCTGGAACTATTCCAGAACCTGCAGACCTACCTGACCACCACCAGGGTCATAGTGATGGGCGGAGACTTCAACTACCTGATAGAGGAAAGAGGGCGCACTTCCAGTAATGCGACAAGTCCCTTAAGCTATGGGCTCCATCTGGGCTAAGTCTGTGAACTATTTCTGGTGCCGCCCCGATGGCTCTGTGCAGTCCTTGGTCTCGTGGCCAACCACCTTGCAGTACCTGCAGGGCTGCTGCTTGCATCCGTCCACCTTGTGGCCCGGTTGCCTGCAATGTCTGCAGACCACGGGCTGGTTGGTGTAGTAGAGGTTGCCAGCCGAGTTCCCGAAGGCAATGCTCGATGGGAGGTGCTGTAGTCCGTCAGGGGAGGTGGAGTCTGGCATCCTGAAACCACAGATGCCATAGATTAAAATATGGAGAGGATGGTCCAGGATCTGACCCCGAGGCCCTGAGCCTCAACCAGCTGGACCTCGACCCCCAGGCCGCCCTCTTAGAACAACTGCTAAAAGACGTCATCTGGACCCCGGTGAAGCCCATGGACCATGGTGGCGGAGACCCCTCGTCAGGGGAGGCAGTAAATAGTGTCTTGTCCGAGCTAACCTGTTTTTTCCCAACTAATGGCGTTGGGACTGCTCATTAACCTCTCGAGCAGTAGAGCACATAGCTGTTCAGCTCCAGTGTGTCCTGGGCAAAGTGTTTTCCCCTAGTCTAGGAACCTGGAAGCTGAACTGTGCCCTGTTAGATAAGCAGGATATCGTGGAAGAGCTGCGATCTTTATACGTTAACTGTGACGGTACTAAGTGCTTATTCCCCACTGTAGCCCAGTGGTGGGAGTTCACCAAAGTAAAACTGCACTCTTTCTTTCAAGCCAAAGGCAGAATGCAGGCGTGCGAGATGAAGAGAACATCAGACGGCTGCAACGCAAGCTGCAGTCCCTGTTGAAACTCCACCAGTGCAGATGGGACGTGGACAGGGAGCTGGAGGAGACCAAAGGGGGCCTGAAAAGATCCTCGCCAAGGTACTAGCAACCAGGTTAAAGAAAGTAATCGGGCAGAATGTCCATCCTGACCAGACCTGTGGCATCACAGGGCGCAGAAATGCAGACAGCCTGGCCCTCATCAGAGACACGATCCAGTACATCAAGGACAGCCACGTCTGTGTCGCTCTGGTCACACTGGCATTCGATCGACTGTCTCATGGTTTTATGGGTCAGGTACTGCTGAGGTTTGGGATGGGGAAGATGTTCTGTGCCTATGCTAACCTGATGTACCTTGATATTTGCAAGTCGGTGCTGGTGAACGGCTGGAAGATTGACCCCTGTCTTCTCTGGGGTCAGACAAGGCTGACCCCAGCCTTCACTTCACCGAATGCATCAGACGGAATCCAGAGATCAGAGGGATCACCGCACCGGGCAGAGTCAAGAAAGGGATAAAGTGGTCACTCTACATAAATTATGGGACAGCTTGCAGTGATGTACAATGAACCTCACGAGGGAGGCAAAGGCATGCCTGAAATTCCTACCATGCTGATGGCTTTCTTTGTGTGCAACTGCGTGCACAGGACTCTCATAGACGTAGTGAAAAGCTCTGCTGAAAACTCCATGTCTCGCTTCTTCCTACTGCCCCTATGGAGGCAGCTCAATTGGGAAAAGTGAGACAGCTCTGTCCCTTACAATTGGACTATGCCCTGGTTCTACTCTGACGTGGGCAAATTTGTAGGGGCGCACCAACTGGATGGAGTTAAACCCGACCTGTGGTCACCACGTGTGATCCACAAGCTCATCAGAGCCAAAGACACTGTCGAGAACATTCCAGGGCTCCCTGCTGCCACAGGCACGACTGTTTGAGCTAATGTGGCATCGAGCAGGCTGACCAACAGGCATAAAGACATTGTATGGATGGCCATTTAGGGAAGCCTACCCCTAAGGACATTTATGCACGCAGGGAGCTTTGCAAATATAGACACTGCCATATATGGGAACTGTTGCCGGGTGAAGCACCGATTCTCCGGTTCAAGACCCGAATCTTCCGGGGAGCGGGGTCTTAATATGCCCCACTCCCTGCCCATTTTCCCTTTAAATGGAGTGTTTCCCGCTGCCGTCGACAGGAACGTCTCAGATGTCAGCGGGAACTCCCCCAACATCAGCGGGAACTCCCACTTATGTCAACGGGAATGCCCCCAACATCAGCAGGACCTCCCACCAACGTCACGGGACCGCCCGCTGACGTCAGTGGGCAGTCCTGGCAGGGTCTCACAAGGGAAGGGTCAGGGTAGCCGGAGCCCAGAAGTTCCCAAGTATTGGAAACTGCCCACAGTGCATTGTGGAGGAGGAAACTGACTTGTTCTGGCAGTGCCAGTTTGCACAGGCTTTGTTCAGAGACCTGGAGTTGGAACTCAAGGACTCTATCAAGAGAAAGTACCTGTCCTACCACTCTGTACTTTACAGACTTTTTCCAGAAACATACACTTGATGATGCTTGGCATCTCACGTGCTGTGTATAGGACGCTCTATGGTTTGCCAGGAACTGCAAGTTGAGGAGGGAGCAGGTCACAGTCTGTGCTTGCTGCAGGCTTATCCACAGTCTGCTGAGAGATTGCTCTCTTATGGACAGTCTAGAGGCTGAGGACTAGCCTCATCTCCCTTAAACCCTTACACTCTTCCTCTCACCCACCCTGAACTTTCCACTTCCCCAGGCTGTTCCCTGATAATATATTTGAATGGGCTGTTAGCCCTAATAATTGTATTAATGTGATCTATTAATTAGTTCCTTCTATACCATATACCATCTATATATCCCGTAAGGGATTTAATACTTTTATTTATTTGCACCAATTGCACATTTGAAGCAGTCAGCACTTTTTCTGGATATCACTGTGATTCCCCCCTCTTTGGTCCATAGAATACATATATATTTTTTGAGATTACTATTCTGGGATTATCCTTGGCAATACCGCACGGCAGCACTTTAAGCACCTATAAATATTGAAGATTGTCACTCCAACCAGGACCAACCGTGACTGGGGAATAACACGGATGCATGGCCTTATAGCACATATTTGAAGGTGCTCAACATCTTGTATGTGCAATTTATTACCATTTGGGCAAGATACTGCACAATTGTTTTTTCTCTTTATATATCATTCTAGATATAAAGAGATTGAGAAAAGCCTGAATGTCAGAAGAATATCGTGAGTGCAATACTTACCACTGTTTTGATATGATACAAGTGTTATTACTGGCTACACCATTATATATTTTTTTCCTTTTTTCCCTATCATTACAAGCGCTGTATGTGTATAGCCCTGCTCTGGGTCGCAGTACTGCTTATCAACTTTCTGTTTTTTTACAAACGGTTGTTTATTGATATTATGTTTATTGAATGATGCATATTCAATAAAAAAAACTTGGGGAAATACGAAGGTGTGACGGAAGCCTCCATCACTGGGACCACTGAGAAGCATGACTGCCAGCCTCCTCCCTATTGACTATGGGCCCTGGGCCCTGGGTTTGTAAAGGCTTCTGTGGCTACCCCCAGCAGTATCATCTCATCACTGGTTGAGGGGATTATCTCCAGCAGACAGCCAGGATCTGCCACCAGCGAGTGACCACCATTGTTTCAGTTTAATGTTGTATAAATCAGTCTCCCCCCTATTGTATCGTTAATCCCGTTACTGCCCTGATTAAGGGGCCGGTTTGTGTCCCAATATCTTGTTTTATGTAAATGTGTGTTTTGCTGGATATATCCAGCCCTGTGTGTCCAAAATAAATCAGTCTTCGTTTGGTTTTACCCTACACTGAGTCTCGGCTAGTGACTGGGGAACCGGGGAAAGTGTGTTGTCCCAGGCTAAGGGAGCACAAGACAGTGGAGGTAGTCGGTCGGACTAGCCAGCTCCGTGACAGAAGGGTTAATCCCTTGAGCAATTAAGCTTTAGCTCTATGTCAGAGCTACTCAATTTGAGTACATTTGGTGGTGGCGGTGGGATGTCCTTCCTTGCAGAGGGATATTCAAACCACCACTGGGATACCTTCCTCATCCTTGGATGAGTCACAGCTGATGGAAATATACAAAAACAAGGTAGGAATACAACATACTCAGTTGTAGAATGGTGCATGAGCCAGGGCACCACCAAGCCCTCCAATATACAAAATAAAAAAGCAGAGGCTCAGCACTCAAATAATAGGGTGAGTTTTATTTCAGCTGCTAGACAGTGTTTGGCGGACTGCCCCAGAACCAGAGGATATTAGAGCACCAGCAGAAGCGCTGGCATCAGGGCAGAGTGCTGCTAGCCTCTGTCCTTTTCATTTTCATAGCGGCAACCGGAGCACCAGGGAGAGGATGCAGGCAGCCTCCGGGTTGTTTACCCGCATCGCCGCAGCCGGTGACCATCCGCACGATGCGTTTTACCTCTGCCCCCAAGACTTACCGGAGCAGACTCCCGGTAACTTCCGGTTGTATACGCGTATTGCGTAGATGCCCCCCGCCGGCCCCGCAAGACACCCGGGAGTCTGCTCCGGTGAGTCGGGGGGGCAGAGTGGCAGCATATCTCGGGTGGGACGGACAGTGGCAGCATATCTCGGGGGGGGCAGTGGCAGCATATTTTTTTGGTGCTTTTTTAAAGAAAAAAACGTTTTCTTTAAAAAAGCACCAAACTTTTAGGATGCGGCCTATATACGGGGGCAGCCTATATCCGAGCCAATACGGTATAATACTTTTCTGCAGATGTTCAAAACATTATACAAATGGTTCACTTTCTGGGTTTACTTATAACGCAAACCATCATATGCCACCATGGGTAAGGTTATGACGTATAATGTTAGGGGCCTAAATACGCTCTTTAAGCGTAAAACGCTTTGGGATGAAGTCAAGCGACATAACATTGACATACTTTGTGTACAAGAGACACATTTTGCCCAGTTAAAAATGCCACACTTTAGCCATAGAGACTTTCCAGTGAAATGTTTTTCACTCTCAGCATAAAAAGAAAAAAGGGGAACATTTATAGCCTTTAAACGGACCTACAATTTGAACTTCACAGATCTATAACCGATAAAGGGGGAAGAGATGGTTATTGCTAATGGATATTTACCCCCTGACTAACAATTTCAAACTCTTAAAAAGATTCAAACTGCACTAGAAGAATTTCACACTGTTAAAACAATTTTGGTCTTTGGAGATTTTAATTTGATATCTAATACTAGTCTAGACACTTCGAATACTATCGCTAAATGGAAAAAACAATGCAAAAAGAATACATGCATTATAATACATTATCTGACTTATACAGGGCCCTAGACCATACATTTAGAGAGTACAAGTACTACTTTTTTTTTTTTTTCAATTCTCCGTTTATTGAATAGTAGTAAAAAAATACAATACAGCATGGCATGGAATGAAGGTACAGTCACACAAAAAAAATAACAAATAACAAAAGTGGCATAAAGTTATCTGATACAATAAAGCTGCCAAATAACAATACAGTAGAGGAGAACAGCGCTGAGCAGCCGTATGATGTAAGTCTGCAAAGACAATCCATGACCAGAGAGTGTTTGACTGTGATGAGACGGAGACATATTAACCTGTTGAAAACACTGGTTAAGAAAAACTAAAGAGAACATAATAAATTGAAAAAAAAAAGGCGAGGCACATAACGGCGTGTCATCATAAAAACAGCAATGTCAATGGAGAAAATAGATAGGCAACAGTGATCCAGGCTCAGAACCCACGTTAACTCAGCCAGTTTGCCCCAGGGATGTGAAGTACACAACGGTTGATTACAAATCAGGAATCCAAGACCACGATCATCGACGATTCTAATAACTGCAATAATTTTATCCCAAAAGGAGCTTACCAAAGAGCATGTCCACCATAGGTGAAGGTATGTACCCGGCTCAGAGCCACACCTCCAACATGACGACGGTATCTGGGGAGGTAATGGTGAAGCTCCGCCAGGACTTTGTACCAGCGGATAAGAAGCTTAAAAGCCAATTCTTGAATCGTGCTCGAGAGAGTCCCCTTATGTATGATCAGGAGAACCTCGTCCCAATCCTCAGGTTCCAAGGCGACATACAGGTCCCTCTCCCACAGTCCCATGTAGAACGATTTGGTTTGTGAGACTTGTTGTAACAGTAAAGCATAAATCCGAGAGAGAAGATGCGAGGGGTCTGAGTTACCAACACATAATTCTTCAATTCTACCAATTCTACCAATCCGCAGGAGGACCCCAGAAGAGGAGAAAAAGTGACGAAGTTGATTATAAAGAAAATGAGTCTGAAAGGGGATAGAGGGGGTGCGTACCAGGTCAGCTAGAGGCTTGAGAGAGTTATTACCCAACACATGATGCGCTCTCAGAATTTTAGTGTCAGGGGGAACAAAAAAACTCAACCGCCCTTGTTCCAAACCCGGCTCAAAGTCGGTATTATCGACTAGGGGCAGGAGCGGGCTAGGGAGGGAAGTGATGAAGCCCTTACGTGAGATTTTCCCCAGAACCCTAAGAGTTGGATTAATTGTAGGATGCCCTCCACAGAGTGAGTGTTTATGTGGATCTGCCAACCAAGGTACCACTGATATGGGACGAGAGAAAAATTGTTTCTCTGTCATCACCCATTGCTTCGGCACATCTCTAGTCCATTCGAGAAGTCGCCACAAATGGGAAGCCTGCCAGTATAATTCTATATCAGGGAGTCCCATAACGCCACAGAGGTGAGGTCGGATTATGTGGGTGAAGGCCAACCTGGGTGGCTTACCCCCCAAATGTAGTGTACAAATGCTCTATGACAAGATTTGAAGAATGACCTGGGGAGGAAAATGGGCAGGGATTGAAGGGGATAAAGGAATCTAGGTAAGATAGATAGGTAAGGAAATTTGTAAGCCCAAGTACCGTAAAGATGAGTTACACCACCTAAAGGGATAGGAACTTTTAATACGATTTAACAGAGCTGTCTCAATGTTGACACCTAGAATCTCAGATTTCTGAATATTGATTTTATAATTAGAGAGACGGCCAAAACATTCCAATTCAGAGAGTATGTGGGATAAAGACGTGATCGGATCCTCCACCATACACAGCATATCATCTGCGTATATGGCTAACTTTTGGGTAGTGTCCCCGACCAACGTCCCCTTAATGTTCGCATTTGCCCTAATGGCATTTGCCAAAGGCTCTAGGGCCAAAAAAAAGAGCAGGGGGGAGAGGGGACACCCCTGTCTCGTGCCGTTCGACAGGGTGACCGGCGAGGAAAGCGAACCATTGACTTTTATTTGGGCTGGAGGGCCCGTATAAAGAGCCCGAATTAATTGAAGAAAGTATGGACCCAAGCCTAAAGCCCGGAGAACTTTAAACATATAGCGCCAGGCCACCCTGTCAAACGCCTTTTCAGCGTCCATAGATACCAACAAAAAGGGAGATTTGGAAAGGTTAGCCATTGTCAACAGATTCAGGGCCCATATAGTACTGTCCCTCGCCTCTCTCCCTGGGACAAAACCCACCTGATCTGGGTGAATTAAAGAAGGGAGAAAAGGCTGAAGAAGAAGGGCTAAAATTTTTGCGAGAATTTTTAAATCAGTATTTATAAGCGATATAGGGCGATAGCTGTCACATAATTCGGCGTCCTTGCCGGGCTTCGAGATCACTGCAATGTGAGCCAAATTAGCACGGGGATCTAAGGGAGTGCCCGAAGCCAAGGTATTAAACAATTCGACCAACTGAGGACCTAAAGTCGGGAGAAACTTACGGTAATACATGGGGTGAAGCCATCTGGACCAGGGCATTTACCCTGCGGCATGGCCTTAAGCACCTCCTCTACTTCCTCCAGGCTAATTGGGGCCTCCAAAGACATGCTGTCTTCAAGTTTCAATTTGGCTCGGAGAAATTTGGACAAATAAGCGTCAATCGGGTCAGAATGGGAAGCAAGGTGGCTGGGGGCAGGAGGTAAGTTGTATAACTTGCTATAATAAGCATGAAAACAGTCTGCAATTTTATCCGAAAGAAAATGCAGTTTGCCCCGGGCGTCACGGATTTTCATAATAAAGGAGAAAGCCCTCTTTGCACGAAGAGCCCTGGCCAGGGATCTACCCGGTTTATTGCCAAATTCGAAAAAATGTTTCTTAGTTAACAAAAAATTCCTCCTGCATTTGGAGTCGAGGAGCGTTGACAGCTGTGTTCTAAGAGCATTTAATTGAATCCCCGGGAGAGGAGTCGCTTTATGTCGCTGTTCTAGTTCGGAAATGGCCCGTGACACTTCAACAATCTTCCCATATTCCAGGCGTTTGCGTTTAGCCCCTAATTGAATTAAATGGCCCCTTAAAACAGCTTTGTGAGCCTCCCACACAGTGGGAACAGATACATCAGGGGTACAGTTCTCTTCAAAGAAGTTATGTAGGTGTGAAGTTAGGTCTGCAACACTAGTAGGGTCATTTAAGAGATTCTCATTCAAGCGCCAGCTCCAGGTTTTCCTGGGGGACAGAGGGAATTCCAACACCATATGGACGGGCATGATCACTCATGACCTGGATGTCAATGTCTGAGGAATATAGCAATGGTAGGTGGTAATGTGAAACAAATAATGCGTCGATTCTAGTATAACGTTATATACAAGGGAGTAATATGTGAAATCGAGATCAGAGGTGTGAAGAGCCCTCCAGACATCGGTAAGTTGGTTAGAGTGAAGTGAACGTTTGACCCGTTTAATGAGCGCAAAGGGAATATGGGATCTACCCGTGGAACAATCTCTGGCGGGATCTAGAGTCATATTAAGATCCCCGCCAAATACCGTCAGGCCCTCTTGATAATCCGCGAGACGGGACAAGAGACGTACTAAAAATTGGGACTGATTCCGATTAGGCGCATAAACGTTCGCCAAAGTGACCTTTTGCTGACCTATAAAACCTTTAAGAAACAGTCCCCGACCGTCAGGGTCCCTCCAAATGTCTAAAATTGAAAAGGGACCAATTTGTGTATCATAATAGCAATGCCCCTGGACTTTGTGTCGGAGGCGCTAGCAAGAAAGACAGTGTGAAAAATGCTTATTAGTCAGGCGGAACTCTTTTGAGGCTAAAAAGTGAATTTCTTGGATGAACACAATATGGGATTTCATGGATTGTAGAACATATAATAGTTTGGAGCGCTGTTGGGGCTTGTTAAGGCCCCGTACATTTATTGTGGTAAACTTAACCCGGATCGCCATAGTCGAGCATGGGGACCAATAGAAAATCGTACAGAGAGTTGACACACCAAGGCCTCAAACAAAAACAAATAAAGTCAAACAAATAAAAGAAAAACAAGTAAACCAATAGTAACATCAACAAACAGGATGCCACATGGGTGCCGAAGCACCGAATTGTGAGCCAGCGGACCGAACGATAGGTCCGAGGACAGTCAGGGTCGGCAGGCTCCTGTAGGGGTAGGCACGAGAGGAGACAAAGCAGACAGGAGCCACCGTCGTCCACTCAAGCCTCCTCGCCCTGCTGGAGAATACACAGTCAAGTGGGAAGTGTATGGATGCAATATATGGAAACAGAAAAATAATCGTGGGGTCTAAAAGAAAAACAAAAAAAAACATGTGCTAGTACCAAATGCAGAACATGTCAATTATCGGATGTCAGCATAGGAGTACAAGAAAACAGGTCAGGTGAAATATCAATATGACAGAAAGACAAACCGACAATTGCCATCAACCCATCCCTCATACAATATGGAAACAAAAAGGCACATGAATGTGTAAGTGTGCAGCGAGGGTAATAAAAAATAAACAACGAGTGGAAAGCGAGCAATACAACAACTCACGGCGGAAGCCAATGTCCCAATTCTTCCGATGACTTGTGGTCGATCGTCAGGAGTCTCCTGGAACGCAGGATAGTATAATGCAAACAGGTAAGTGTCATCAGCAGCGCGTCCCAAAACGCCGAGAGGGATGTAGAACATCAATAGAGACCCTGGAGTGCCTGAAGAGGTAATCCAAACAGTGGAGTCACCATGAAACTCAAAGGGAAGAACAAAGGCAAGTCGTGTTGGCACAGAAGCTAAAAAGCAATCAGGGTGAGAGCGGGAGATGAACAAAAAGATGTATCCCGGATGGGCGGTACCAGCAAAGCAGTGCCAGGTTGGGGCAGTATGCATGAGGGTGAAACAAAGAAGAAAGGCCCCAAATTAAGATGCAGCCAAGTTAGGTATATTCTGCCGCTTCCGGCGTTATTGTTTAGGCGACCAGTCAGTCGCTGGATTGCGGAGACGCTCCACGCGGGAGAACGAAGGTTCCCAGTCAGGAACATCAATGTGTGGCAGGCCCAAACCGGACAGGAAAGTCGGTATGTCAGAGGCTTGGCGAATCTTGTAAGAATCCTTTCCCTTTCGGGCAATCAAGGCTAACGGGAAACCCCACTGATAGGGGATAGCCGCCTCTCTCAAAGCCGAAGTGATCGGTTTCAGCATCCGCCGGGTATTTAACGTGGTGGGAGATAAGTCGGGGAAGACAAGAATAGTGTGATCATCCCATATGATAGAGTCTTGAGCCCGGCAGCCCCGTAAGATCGCTTCTTTGAGTGGGAAGTGGTGCAAACGGCATATGATATCCCGTGGTGGCTGGGAATCAGTACCTTTGGCTCGTAGGGCGCGATGAGCTCTGTCAAATTTGATAGGCGTTTCTGCCGGACGGTGCAAGATGGAATCGAATATAGCTTGTAACGTGGCAGGGATGTCCGAAGGTGGGACCGACTCGGAGGTTATTGCGACGACCTCTGTTGTCAATATCCTCCAATTTCCTGGAGAGAGAGATGATCATGTCATGTTGGTCGGAGAGCTGGGAGGCAAGTTTATCCACTGCAGCACAGACGTTCGAATTGCCTCCCTCCAGGGCGTCCACACGGTCACCGATCTGCCTCATGTCCGATTTGATTTCGGAGAGATCATCGCGTGTGCCCCTAGTTGCCACATCGATAATTTCAATAATGTCGGCTTTAGTAGGCAACCTCTTCAAAGTCTCTTTCCATCTCTGGAGTCTTGATCAAACGCACCATGGAAGTACGAGCGAACCGAGGTAAGATTTGATTTTTCTCTGCTCTCCTGAGCTTTTGGTGTGGCAGCAGCTTTGTTAGTCTTCCCCATGCTGATGTGCATCCAAAAAAAGGCTTAGTAAACGAGGAGGCTCGACGGAGCTAAAAACTCAAGCGTCCATCTTGTCCGGCTGTCGGCCACGCCCCCCGAGAGTATTCGTACTACTTGACAAACAATAAAACAAATAGCAGAATTGATGCTTTTCTGGGATCAATAAATACCTTGCTGGCGACAATTACACAAAACAACACATTGATGACCCTAGCAAAACTAACTGGGAAAATTTTAATAAAGTAAAATCAGATATAATAAAACTACAATATGATAAAAGCAAATTTCTGATAAAAGGATTGAAAGAACAGTACTATTCTTTTGGGAGCAAAGCAGGCAAAATGTTGGCCAGAAAATTAAGACAGAGGGAAGCAGCAGCCACAATACCATATTTATATGATGCAAATGGTAATAAGGTCACACACCCTAACCAAATAGCTAATGTCTGTGCCACGTTCTACAAGGAATTGTACACCTTAACCAAAATACTACCCACCCAGATTTACAGCATATACAACGTTACCTATCGTCTATTAAATTACCTTAACCCCTTAATGACAAAGCCCGTACATGTACGGGCTCAAAATGCATTGCTTTCAATGGGTTTTGGGACCGCCCATTGTCCTTAAGGGGTTAAAGTTCATAAAATAGATTACGATAATTTAATTGCGCCAGTAACACTTTGCAGACAATTAGAGAGAGATGCCATTGGGGATGCTGGATGGCTTTACAGTGGAATATTTTAAAACATTTAGCCCGGAAATAGGACAAATGTTATGTGACATATTTAATGACATGTATAAATCTGGAAAGGTATCTGTTGACGTGGTGGAGGCATATATCGTTACCCTGCCCAAACCCTGTAAAGACCCTAATTGCTGTGCGAACCTGCAACTCATATCGCTTCTCAACACAGACTATAAAAATTTTTGGCAAAACGATTGGCGCACATTCTGCCTGGTTTGATAATTGGAGATCAGGTGGGATTTACTGCTGGGAGACAGGGTTCAGACACTACGAGTCATCAATATAGTGGAGAGATGCTCTGGATCAAAGGTCGAGTGCCTTCTCCTGTCTTTAGACGCGGAGAAGGCATTCAACAGGCTTCATTGGGGCTTCTTAGAAGAAACGGTTCGGAAATTAACTTCCCAGAGCCGTTCATTAAAGCTATCCTAGGACTCTACCATGACCCGAGAGCCAAGGTCCTTACTTTGGGATGTCATTCAGCAACATTTCCTATAACTAATGGGGCTAGGCATTAGAATAAACTGAATTAGAATTTGGAATAAGATAAAACTCAAATTAAAAGGGTGGAGCGAATGCAGTATTTCTTGGCTAGGGAAAATTGCAGCAATTAAAATGATG
This sequence comes from Spea bombifrons, assembly GCF_027358695.1. Lineage (NCBI taxonomy): Eukaryota > Metazoa > Chordata > Amphibia > Anura > Pelobatidae > Spea > Spea bombifrons. Next base: position 6,778,753 of record NC_071099.1, read on the forward strand.
GTGATACCGGAATTACTCTATATTTTTCGATCTATTCCAATCAGTTTTAACCAAACTCAACTCACAAACATTTAAAAACAGTTAAACTCATTCATGGCGGAATGGGTATACCCAGGGGCGTACCTAGAGTATTTGGCACCCGGGGCGGATCCTGTATGTGGCACCCCCCCACACACACACTTTAAAACTACCTGGCCGAAACTGAATATGACCCCCCACACACACACCATAAAAAAATCTAACACTTTTATTTAAAGTAAGTAACACACCAAAATAGGACAAAACAATTAAATAACAATATATATATATATATATATATATATATATATAATTGTTAACAGCAATCACATTCCTATCATGCCCAGGCATACCCAGATTCCAGGAGGCACTCGCAGACTTGGCATGATAGGAGTATGATTGCCCTATCTACCCCTTCTCGCTCCCTTCTGCCCTATCTACCCCTTCTCGCTCCCTTCTCCCTATCTAGCCCTCCTAACTATCTACCCTCTCCCTCTTTGAAGTTCACTTACCTTTCAGGAGTCCTGCGGTGGGGGTGCAAGGCCTCTGTCTCCCAGCTCTGCCACTGTATGGAACAGTATAGAGTGATGGGAGTTATGATGTACTTTAGAGCATAATTATATAATGAAAAATACATTGGAAATGGTACAGCATAACACCCATCACTCTCACACACTTACCAATCCACACATATACCAATCCACACGTATACCAATCCACACACATATACTAATCCACACACACATACCAATCCACACACACATACCAATCCACACACATACCAATCCACACACATATACCAATCCACACACATACCAATCCACACACATACACCAATCCACACACACACCAATCCACACACATACACCAATCCACACACATACACCAATCCACACACATACCAATCCACACACATACACCAATCCACACACATACACCAATCCACACACATACACCAATCCACACACATACCAATCCACACACATACACCAATCCACACACATACACCAATCCACTCTCACTGTATGCTTTCCACCTTTCCTCTTTTCTCCTTACAGCTCCTTTTCCTGCTCTTCGCTCCTCTTCTTCTTCAGTTCTTCTGTCTTCTTCCGAGGGCACGGGGTTCAGAGGGCACGGACAGCGGTGGGCGCGGCTTCAGTGTTGTGCGCCGGGATCTGACAACAAACCCCGGCGCACAACAGCTGTTGTCGCGCGGATCGCGAGAGAGCGGTATCGGAGGTCTTTAACAGACCTCCGGGTCCCTTGAGTGATTTTAAGTCGGGTTCAAGGAAGATCCTTGAACCGGCTTAAAATCACTCAAGGGAGCCGGTGGTCTGTTAAAGACCTCCGATACCGCTCCCTTGCGAGCCTGCTCCTCCAGCGGCGGACATTGCTGTCCGTCTCTGGAGGGGTGCCGGCAAGTTGGCACCCCCCTGATGAGCGGCACCCGGTGCGGACCGCCCCCCCGCCCCCCGCTTGGTACGCTACTGGGTATACCAAATGTTAAACTGTACCACCGAGCTGCTATTTTGGCAAGTGTCTTAGTCTATAGTAATAATTCCATGGCTCCACATTGGAAAGCAATCGAAAATAAAGCGGCACGCCCGCACAGAATAAATGCTATCATGTGGACTAAACAGAATGTACAACATCCTAAAACAACTTATTCCACCACAAAAACTTTTCTTAAATATTGCAACAATCTAATTAAAAAGAGATGTAAACTTAAAGTACTATCTAGAGCAGGGGTGGGCAATTAATTTTCCCATGGGGCCACATGAGAAATTGGAATGGTTTTAGAGGGCCAGACCTCTACAAACTACAAACTCCGAAGCCTTGTCCATTTTGTTAACTTATGTGCTGTTTAATAAAGTTATTCAAGCCTACGTCATTGGTAGAGGTGCTTGAATAAGTAAGGCCTGAATAACTATTAGCACAGCACAGAAGTGAACAAAATGAACAAGGCTTCGGAGTGCATACCGTATTTTTCGCTCTATAAGACGCACCTGCTGATAAGACGCACCTAGATTTTAGAGGAGAAAAAAAAGGAAAAAATATTTTGAGCTAAAAAATGGGCTAAAATATTTATTACAATAACTGAATAAGCTATGAACACAGTAAGACACACGCAGTAAGACACACACAGACACAGTAAGACACACACAGACACAGTGAGACACACACAGACACAGTAAGACACACACAGACACAGTAAGACACACACAGACACAGTGAGACACACACAGACACAGTAAGATACACACAGACACAGTGAGACACACACAGACACAGTAAGACACACACAGACACAGTAAGACACACACAGACACAGTGAGACACACACAGACACAGTAAGACACACACAGACACAGTAAGACACACACAGACACAGTGAGACACACACAGACACAGTAAGACACACACAGACACAGTAAGACACACACAGACACAGTGAGACACACACAGACACAGTAAGATACACACACACACAGTAAGACACACACACACAAACACAGTAAGACACACACACACAGTAAGACCTCCCTCCCTAACCCCCCTTCTCAGTATCTCCCCTCTAACTCCCTAACCCCCCCTTCTCAGTATCTCCCCTCTAACTCCCTAACTCCCCCTTCTCAGGATCTCCCCCCCCGCCCCGGTCACTTACCTTTAACTCCTGTGTTGGAAGCGTGAGGCGTTTGTCTCGGGTGCCGGCGCTTCACTGCTGATCGCCGGCGTCTGACGTCATATGCCGGCGCCCAGCGTAAAGCGCCGGCACCCGAGACAAACGCTTCCAACACAGGAGTTTAAGGTAAGTGACCGGGGCGGGGGGGGGACACCGGACTCATTGGTGAGTCACCAGGACACTCTTTGCGGGCCGGTCCGAGCTATTCAGCGGGCCAGATGTGGCCCGCGGGCCGTGCTTTGCCCAGGTCTGATCTAGAGCAGCTCCGACAGAAAACCTGGAGTATTGGATGCCTGACTTCCACTCCAAGAAATGGGTATCTGGAGGAATAACTAAACTTAACCAATTTTTTGAAGGTGACATATTGATACCGTTAGAAACTTTGAAGCAAAAATATAATTTAAGTCTGGGCCTAGTTTTTATGTACTTAAGACTGAAGCATTTCCTTAAAATGCTGGTTTTTGCTAATAGGCTGAAAAAGGAAAATATCACACCCATAGAACTTAAATTAATCAATTCCAAAAACATTAAGGGAGGTATTTCTGTGTTTTATGAACAATTGTTAGGACTGACGTATCCCAATAAACCCTCATACCAAACCACATGGGAAAAATAACTAAATATGGTATTTTCTGACACAGAATGGGCCCAGCTGTATAAACATTTGAAGGGAACCACTAAGTGTGCTAACCTCACCGAATTTGCTGGTAAGGTGATCTTTAAATGGCATTGGACACCTGTCAGGCTAAATAAAATCGATAGTAGTACGTCTTCAATGCGTTGGAGAGGCTGCAGTAAAGCAGCGGATCATATTTGGTGGGATTGCCCAATGTTACGAGATGTTTGGAAACGCATTAACGAATTAATAAAATGCAAAACCGGATTGCAAGTCATATTAGAGGCCCAGACTGCAATATTAGGCATATTCCCAGCAGACTTTCCACAACATTTATTTCCAATGGTTAACATAATTTGTCTGATGGTCAAGTATCTCCTTGTATTGAGTTGGAAATCCACCCAAATTCCAGCCAAATTGGAAATTGAAAATAAAATTATTGAAATCCATATCTTAGAACTAACAGAAAATAAAGATCTGGGATCCATGAAATCTTATGCCAGATCTTGGGATATGACAAGTCGCATGAGTAAAAAAAATACACTAGAAACACAGTAATTATCGTAAAACCTAAACACTTAACACCGAACCAAAACACTTATTACTTAACTTGTTAATTACTTGGGTTTATATGCTTTTCTCTTATTTTTGTTTATAGATGGACTGACATGTTACAAGTCAGTTAATGGTGAGGTATTATGTAATAGAAGACCTCAAAACAGCTTGGGCTGATACATCACCTTTCTTTGTTTAAATAACTAATTCGGAAGCAATAAAGGGAATAGAAGATTGTCACGATCCCGGCCGTAGTACGGTCCGGGGGGACTCACCGCATCGCGCTCCCGTGCGGAGTGCGTCGCCCGAGTACCCGCGGCGTCACACCCCCGTCCGGGACGCGTCGCCCGGGTGCTCGTGGCGTTGCGCTCCCGTGGGGAGTGCGTCGCCTGAGTACCCGCGGCGTCACAGCCCCGTCCGGGACGCGTCGCCCGGGTGCTCGTGGCGTCGCGCTCCGGTGCGGAGTGCATCTCCCGAGTACCCCCGAGTGGCGGGTACTCGGTACTTACCCCTCCCGGGACAATCCAGCCACGCAAGGTCCTCTTCCGTGGCGGTTCACAAGAATGAACCGCCGCACAGTGATGGACACCTCCGGTGTCACAAGACACGCCCCCCTGCCGTTCTCTTACCCCTATGGAGAAGAAACACGTCCATTGGACGTCCTCATAGTTGGGGGCGGGATCTGGAAGGGCGGCAGGTTTAAAAACAGAGCACTGATGCCAGTTCAGTGCTCAGTTGTTTTTACAACTAGCTGTTGTTCTTACCTGGTGCTTACCTGTTACTTACCTGTTATATTGATTCCTGTTACCGACCTTGGCTTGATCCCTGACCACGTTGACCTCTCAGCTCCTGACCCGGATTGTTTGACCATTCTCTGCCTGCTGCCTGCTACCGACCTTGGCTTGATTCCTGACCACGTTAACCTCTCTGCTCCTGACCCGGATTGTTTGACCATTCTCTGCCTGCTGCCTGTTACCGACCTTGGCTTGATTCCTGACCACGTTAACCTCTCAGCTCCTGACCCGGATTGTTTGACCATTCTCTGCCTGCTGCCTGTTACCGACCTTGGCTTGATCCCTGACCACGTTGACCTCTCAGCTCCTGACCCGGATTGCTTGACCATTCTCTGCCTGCTGCCTGCTACCGACCTTGGCTTGATTTCTGACCACGTTAACCTCTCAGCCCCTGACCCGGATTGTTTTGACCATTCTCTGCTTGATACCTGGTTCCGATCTCGGCTTGATTCCTGACCTCGTTACTTCTCTGCTCCTGACCTGGACTACCTGACCAATAAGAGACTGGTCCATTTGTATCCTGCATCCTGGTTTCCACACCTTTGCAAACGTAACAAAGATTTCTATCTCTTGAGCAATTTTGTGAAGTCACTGCACAATTATTGCAGTAACAAACTTACCTTTCCCTTCTGTATTATGATTGAAACTTGTGTAAAATGTGACATGTTAACCACTGACAATGTTTCTTTTTCTGTACAAAAAAAATGTCTTTAAAAAATCTAATAAAAAGAATGGCAAATGAGCAATTAAGCTTTCAGCGGCACAGAAAATCTCTACAGCAGAGCTACTCAATCTTAGTATGGGTCTCTGTCACAACCAGTACTGTAATACAATCAATTCCTGTTGCAACCCTGCAAGATTTACTTACCCCAGGGCATTGAACCGGAGGGATCTTGATGTCTGGTTTCCCTGAAGCCTTGTTTTGTGACAATTGGTTATGCCTATTTTATCTCATTATTATCCCTGTGATTGTAGCAGTGTGTGACTTGTCGACATATAAGGGTTAATTTGTCTTTTTAAAACTAATGGTTATGTTGATGCGATCTTTGTTGTGGTGTTAACTATTGCATCTCAGCATGCTGACCGATTATCTTCTTTTAGGATTTAATAAAATGTCCAAGTTAATTTCCTTATGTTAACTTTTCTTTTGTAAACAATGTACTGGGTTGTTTGTGTTGCTTTTACCTGCCCCTTGTTTTCCTATATAACCTAGTCTGTCTTGCAATAAACAGAGTAATTTTCCCAAGGAATTTTGTTTCATGAAGTTTCCCCTACAGAGACCAGCATCTTAGGGGAGATACAGTCACCGAGCTGACACCTGTCTCAGCAACATTTCCCTTCTGGATGATATGCCTGGAGGAGAAGCTGATCCAGGTGTTCATATTGTCACAATCTCTAACACTATTTAGTTTCTATCCTTTTCAAATAATTTTTATTACAGTTTTATAAAATACAAAACAAAAATAAATGTAACTAGAAAGCGATCGATACGAGAGTACATATTGTGGCCAGCTGAGTAAAAAGTATAATCTCTTTCATTAGGATGTAGGAGACGCCACACATCATAGTAACATTTGGATTGCAACAATTTGGAGCACCTCTTTGCAGTGGACATATAAGAATTTGAATTGGGAGAGGAGTCCTCCCTCGAGACATCACTTTCAGGGTCCAATACGAAATTAGTATCACCACAAACAATCACTCTCCCCCTACATTCATCAAGAGCTGTTTGCATAACGTTTTTCAAATATTGAAATTGGGAACTCGTTGGAAAATAAACATTGAAAATGGAATAATCTACGTTATTCACTTTACCCACCCATAACACATATCTACCGTCAGGATCAATAATAGTTGTCAAAGTCTTGATAGCCAATGATTTGTTAAAAAAAATAGAAGTTCCCCTAGCCTTTGAAGAAATCTTAGAATTAAATTGAATGGGATAATACCTAGCAAAAATGTGGGGATTAAAATAATTTTTAAAGTGGGACTCCTGTATGCACAAAACATCTACACGCTTCTCCCTAGCCTCCTTCAACAACAGCCTTCTTTTATGAAAAGAGCCCAATCCCTTAACATTAAAGGACATTATTTTCAATACCATTGATTATAAATGGCAGTCAGATTTCTCCTTGGATCAATAAGCTGTTTCCCCATAATTAAAGTTTATATCCCTGAATATTATGTTTTTCCAGGTATCCATCCAGTTGCATCTGTACAGACTCTGATAAAACTACCTCTGCAGGCAGAGAATTCCACATCCTTATTGTCCTTACTGTAAAAAACCCTTTCCTTTGCTTAAGTCTAAATCTCCTTTCTTCCAGTCTGAACGCATGACCACGTGTCCTATGCATAGTCCTGTTTATGAACAGATTTCCACACAATGGTCTGTATTGGCCCCGAATATATTTATATAATGTTATCATATCCCTTCTGAGGCGACGTTTTTCTAAACTAAACAGATTTAAATTAGTTAACCTTTCTTCATAACTATAGTGCTCCATTCCTTTCATTAATTTTGTAGCCTGCCTCTGCACCCTTTCTAGTGCTATGATATCCTTCTTTAGAATAGGTGCCCAAAATTGCACAGCATATTGAAGGTGAGGCCTTACCATTGATTTATACAGAGGCAAAATTATATCTTTATCCCCCGACTTGATGCCCCTTTTTATACACGACAATACCTTACTGGCCTTAGCAACCGCACACTGACATTGCACATTGTTGCCTAGTTTATTGTCTATAACAATTCCCAAATCCTTCTCATTTGTCGTTACCCCTAATTCACTACCGTACAGGGTGTAGGTTGCTTGTGCATTCGCTAACCCGAAGTGCATAACTTTACATTTATCTACATTTAATTTTATCTGCCATTTGTGTGCCCAGTCCCCCAGTCTATCTAGATCCCTCTGCAGCACAGTAATATCCTGCTCGCCCTGTATAACTTTACCTAGTTTAGTGTCATCTGCAAACACAGAAACATGACTTTCAACGCCTACTGCCAGGTCATTTATAAATATGTTAAATAAAATTGGTCCCAGAACAGAACCCCTGAGGTACACCACTTACCACTTTTGACCAGCTTGAAAATTTACCATTTATAACAACTCTCTGTTCTCTATCTCTAATCCAATGTTCTACCCAAGAACAAGAATTTGCATCTAGACCAATTTCTTTCAGTTTGAATACTAACCTATTGTGTGGAACCATGTCAAACGCCTTGGCAAAATCCAAGTAGATTACATCCACTGCAACACCCTGATCGACACTTCTACTTACTTCTTCATAGAATGCAATTAAATTAGTTTGACAGGACCTATGTTTCATAAAACCATGCTGATTTTTGCCAATAATACTGTTCTTCCCAAGGAATTCTTGAATATTATCCCTAAACAGCCCTTCAAATACTTTCCCAGCCACGGAAGTTAAGCTCACAGGTCTATAATTTCCGGGCACAGAGTTTGAACCCTTTTTGAAAATAGGAACCACATCTGCCTTCCTCCAATCCTCTGGTACAATTCCTGAAAGAAAAGAATCCCGAAAGATACTTCTTCGAAAGAGGTTCACTTATTTCCTGACTCAGCTCCTTAAGTACTCATGGGTGAATACCGTCAGGCCCCGGAGCTTTGTTAACATTAATTTTCTTTAGTTGCTACAGCACCTTGTCCTGAGCCATCCACTCACAGTTTGACTGAAAATTTTTCTCAGTGGTCCTATGTATATCCATTGCCATAGGTTCCTCCTTAATATATACTGAGGAAAAATAGTCATTTAAAGTATCTGCTTTTTCCTGGTCCTCCTTAACCAACACTCCCCTCTCTGTTTCTAATGAACCTATGTTTTTTTAGAAAATAATTTTGGGGGGTTAGTTTTGCTCTCTTTGGCAATCACCCTCTCATTTTCTAGTTTAGCCCATCTAATCACCTTTTTGCATGCTTTATTTGCTTCCTTATATCTTATATAGGATGCCTCTGATTCGTCTGATTTAAATGCTGTACAAGCCATTTTCTTATTTTTAATTTTCTGCTTAACGTCCCCACTAAGCCACATCGGTTTCAATTTGTTTCTTTTATATTTGTTTCCTAGTGGTAGATACTGAGAAGTGTACCCTGCTAATATTTGTTTGAAAATACTCAATTTTTCCTCAGTATTTTTATCCCTGAAGAGTTTTTGCCAGTTAATAAGTTGTAAATCTGCCCTTATCTTATTGAAATTGGCCTTCTTAAAATTATACGTTTTAATATTCCCCATGGGCAGTTTCTTTTTTGAGTTTATTTCAAAAGAGACCATATTGTGATCACTATTATCCAAGTGCTCCCCCACTTGAATGTTAGACACAAGATCAACATTGTTTGTTATCACCAGATCCAAACAAGTATCCTTTCTAGTTGGTGCTTGTACCAGTTGTGACATGAATGTGTCATTTAACAGGTTCCCTTGCAGAACTACTAGTCCCTCTATCCCAATTTATGTCCGGGTAATTAAAATCTCCAATAATTAACGTGTTACCCAGATGTGCAGCTTTCTCAATTTGCTCTAACAGCTGCTCTTCCTCATCATTACTAACATTAGGTGGTTTATAATATATCCCAACCAGTAGTTATTTTCCTTTTTTTGCCCCAAGTTGATATCTACCCATAAAGCTTCCACAAATCCCTTGTCGCCTTCAAGATGCTTAATATTTGACTTTAGCTCGTTGTTAACATACAAGCATAGTCCTCCTCCCTTCCTGCTTTTTCTGTCCTTCCTATATAATGTATAACCTTTAAGTTAACTGCCCAGTCAGCCTATTATATCATATTGCTTAGTGTATGCTATTGCCTCTAGTTCTCTCATTTTGTTATTTAGGCTCCTTGCATTAGCAAGCATACATTTAATATTACCCTGAGTCTCTTGAATTTTACGAGAATTTTTATTAATACATACCTCCTCTGTTGTGATCTTGCCGCTCCCCCCATCTCCACCCCCCTTGTTCTGATCTGAAGCCCCTCTCCTTTCTGCGCTATCTCCATTTTCAAGATTTCTGTGTCCCTCCCCCCCACCACTAGTTTAAAAACCCCTCCAGCCTTCTAGCCATCCTCTCCCCTAGCACAGCAGACCCTCTTCCGTTTAGGTGCAATCCATCATCACCATAAAGATTGTACCAAAAGCGCAAAATCAGCCCAGTGCTCTAGAAAGCCAAAACCCTCCTTCCTACACCATGACTTTAGCCACACATTTACCTCCCTGATCTCTCACTGCCTTTCTACTGTTGCGCGTGGCACAGGTAATATTTCTGAAAATACTACCTTGGAGGTCCTTTTCTTCAGTTTATCTCCTAATTCCCTGAAATCATTCTTTAGGACCTTCCATTTTCCACTGACTTTGTCATTGGTACCAATATGGACCATGACAGCCGGGTCTTCCCCAGCCCCTCCCAATAATCCATCCACTCTGTCAGCAACATGCTGGACCCGAGCACTCGGGAGACAGCAAACTGTCCAGTTGAGCCTATCAGAGCGGCAGATTACCCTATCTACTCTCTTAATAATAGAGTCCCCTACCACCACAACCTGTCTAGCCTTTCTTACGCTCTCAACCCCACTCATACTAGAGGGGCTGTTCCCTCGGCTGTTAGAAGGAACAGTAGCTTCTAGTATAGCTACTCTTGAGCTGATGCACCCAACATCTTCACTCAAGCGGGCAAGGCTGCACAAGGTCAGGACTAGCTAAACCTTTCCTCCCCCTCTACCACCACGTGTAACTGTAACCCAGCTACATGCCTGTTCCCCAGCTGACTTATCTCCTCCCTCTTCACTACCTGCACCCACTAAACTCTGCTCAGTGAGCAGCAGACTCCTTTCAAGATTGCCTATCTCTCTCAAAGTTGCAATTTGCTTCTCCAGAGCTCTAATATGAGCTTCCAGAGAAACCACTTGCTCACACCTGCCGCAGAGGTATGGACCCTGGACGGATTCATCCAGGCATGCATACATGAAGCAAGATGTGCATTGACTCAGATCATCAATCTTGCTAACTCCCATAACCATACTCACAATCAAGTATAAGAAAAAAAATTGAGAATCTACAAAATAACAGTTAAACAAGAACACCCGTCAAAAATAAACAGTTAAAAGTACAGAACTATAGTTCAACAAAAACAGTCCAATAAATATATAGCAGTATAAATACAGTACCTTGTGGAGCCCCTTTTTCTCTTTCCAACTCCTAATTCTTTTTACCTCCTACTTAAAATAGCCTACTTGGAAAGAGACTATCTCAATGCAGAAGCAACTCAAGTGACACACCGTGTCCAAATTGAGTGGGAGGTATGAGGGGAACCCTGCCCTTGTGAACCTGGTTGTCCTCATACTAGTGACAGAACCTAGTGGAAAGACACCCTTTTGTCACTGCCACACTTAAAGTTTGGAACAATATAAGCAAAACATTGACTCAACATTCCCCTCACCTATGACCCCCACCATTACATAATCCAGATTTTAGGATGTTGTGCAGGATGGATCTCGGATTACACACAAAAAACCCCCCCAAAAGTCATGGAGCACACAATTCTGTCCTTCGTGGAACGCTTCAAATTCCACCAGGGTAATCCCTTGTGTGCTATCTATTCCCAAAAACATTGCCCGTTTTGGGAACCGATTTCTTTTGAGAAGCTTTGCATACGTTTGTGTGTCTATTCCCCATTACTGATACAACACCGCTCCCTCACTTTGCAGGTAAATGTGAGACAGCCTTCAACATCACACTTACTTCACGGCGATGGGGAAATATTTTGTATCTAGCCCATCATACACCCATCTCTAACAAATACTGAAGCAACATACAAGCTACCTATATTCTGGTACAGGACACCAACAGACTGCAAAGGATCTCTCTGCAATACGATGGTATGTGCTGGAGATGCCAGGAACATGTTGGTACCCGCCTCCGCCTCTGGTAGGACGGCACATTAATACAACCATTTTTTTAAAAAAAATGCATGGAATAGACAAATAACTGACAAAATTCCACCACACACCACTGGCTTACAAAAAGCCATAGCTTTCCATAGCTTTTTACTGCGGCAAACACCCTTTCCCTTGAACTGCAGGACCTCATTGCCAAAGGCTTGGGTGGATAAGGTAAGGGAGCCCTGTAACGTGGCTAAACTCACTGCATCAACCCCTGCACAGATTAGAAAATACTTATGTTGCTATGGTTTAGACATTAATGGCTGTCTGCTGAGTTATTTTGAGGGGACAGCAAATTTACACTGTTATACAGGCTGTACACTCACTACTTTACATTGTAGCAGAATGTAAATTTATTCAGTGTTGATACATGAAAAGATATAATAAAATATTTACAAAAATGTGAGGGGTGTACACACTTTTATGAGATACTGTATATTTATATATATATATATATATATATATATATATATATATACACACACACACACCTTCTGTACCCAAGGAACCAAGAACTGATATAGTGTGAATATGTATTTGTGGAGTATGAAAAAAGAGAACCAGAGACCACCTGGTCTGTCTGGTCTCTCAGAAGGACATTTCCACGACTGTCATACTTAAGTAATGTTTGGAAGAGATTTTAAAAAGTATATAGATATTATAGAAAGTATAAAAAGGGAAGATGATTTAATTAGCAACCAGGTGGGTGGATCTGGGGGCTTGGTCTGTACAGATAATAGGGAGAAGCATATACCGTATTTGCTCGATTATAAGACAAGGTTTTTTTCAGAGCAAATGCTCTGAAAAATACCCCTCGTCTTATAATCGGGGTCGTCTTATAATCAGACCTCAAATAGGTCTGACTATGAGACGACTAAGATCCAGATCCCCCGCAGCTGCAGGGGACCTGGATCCTCCTGTCTCCCCCCCTCTCGCCCCACTTACTGGTACTTCTGAGTCCCCGGTGTGTAGCTGGGGCAGCGTGTAGATGTCTACGCGATTCTCTTAGACAACTTCCGACTGCCTCAGCAAATATTTACATTTTTACAAATGAAAATGAAGGAAAGGGACCTCAGTTAGGAAAAGACATTTGATACATGTATCATACACCCTAAAAGTTTGGTGCTATTTTAAAGATAAAATTATTTTGAAAGAAAAAATACACATTAGTGGAATGGTAAAACAGTATTTTACCTAATACACATGAATACATGTATTTTATCATTTTTGGTATCTATTATGCAGTTAGCCAGCATAGGTTATATATAAACAGAAATTTGGAAAACCAATAGCCATTTTAAGGTCCCCCCTTGAATCATAATACACCTTACTTTTAGATATGCCCCTCTGATCCCCTGATATGCCACTCTGCCCCCCAGATATGCTTTATGCCCCCTAGAAATGCCACTCTGCCCACCTGAAATGCCCCCCCCCAGACTTACCAATGCACCCTCAGACTCCCTATGACAGAGAAGCACCGGGGCTTCTATGTTGGAGCACCAGAAGGTTATGTCACACTGGTGCTCCACCATTGAAGCCCCGGCAGAATTGCAGGCAGTGGAGGTTGTCTACGTGCATCGTCCACCGGCTGCCAGAGAGTAGGATCCAGGTTCCCTGCAGCGCTGCGGGGATCTGGATCCTAACCCTGCTGCTTGCCTGCAGCAGGGCTAAATGAAAAAAGAAAAAAAAAACACCCACCTGGCGCAAAACTGTTAATGGATTTATTTAATGTATCATTGTTAGCGGGAGTTGTCCCAGGGGATTGGAAATAAGCATTCACAAAAAAGTCAGTAGGGAGGCCAGTAGTCTTACATCTGTATTGGGGAAATTAATGGAAACTATTAAAGGATATGACTGACTAACATCTGAAGTCACATAGGTTTCAAGATTAGAAACAACATGGGTTCACCTCAGGAACATCATGCAAAACGAATCTTATTGATTTTTTTGATTGGGTAACTAAAGTAATTGATCAAGGTGGTGCTAGACAGGTGGTGTATTTTAACCTGTGCATTACATCTTAAATGTACATTTCATTTTCAAAATTTACATATTGTGAACCCCCATTGGAATTACCCACCACTGCATATGCCTGTACTATGAGGACCACCTCCAGACCCACAGGACTCCTACAACCACTACTCGTGAACAACCATAGGAAGACATCACAGTAGACTTCATAATTGACCTACCCTTCTTTACACCACAATAGCATCATGGTGGTTGTCAATCAATTGACCAAACTGGCACACTTCATTCCAGCTCTTCAATTACCCTCTTCAGCCGAAACCGCAGAATTATTTTTACAACACGTCTTTTGCCTCCATTGAGTACTTTGTGTGATTTTGTTGGATAGAAGGGTAGAATTCATCTCACACTTTTGGTCTGCCTTCAGCATACCATCCTGTCAGGCACAACACGCAGGGGGTCCTGACCTTCAGGGTTGCTCCCTGCTTCCTCCGGGTCCCGACGGGGGTCGGCGCCACAGCGTCCTAGGCAGCATCCCCAGCCTCGCGTACTGGGAGACGCAAGGCACTCCAGGTAGCAGTGTGTTCGGGGGGTATGTCCGGTCCGGTAACATTATTGTTACCAGTGTTTCCAGTTATATAGTATTGTGCTTGTTTGCACTTGCACATAAATAGTCGTTAATTAAAAGATTTTTTCCCTTTCTTTTTTGTCAAGGGGGGCACCAGAGAACTAGTCTGCACAGGGCGCCTGAACGCCTAAGGCCGGCCCTGCTGGAACAGCATCTCTGCTGTTATATCACTCATCTACAAGGCTACTGATGTTACCTCAGTATGTCTCTTTTTAAAGCCAACTACAGCTTCAACTCCTTTCCTTCTGGATCTATCCAGGACTCATACCGTTCCTCTGTTAGCTGACCGCCTTCGCCTTATCGAACAAAGCTTCATCACCCTCCGGAACTCTTACAGCAGCAAAAACCAATAAAGCCAGAAGGCATATGTTAGCTTCATCAGGGGCATTTTAAAAAAATCCTGGCAAGTGAATGCAAGGTATTTAAACCACCAACTCTCCTCTAAGATATGTCTTTATTGGCTTTTGTTTGTTTTGTTTTGTTTTTTTTATTAAAAACGCCATGCATGGGTGGTATCACTGTACTCAAGAGTTGTTGCCGAACACATATTGGGGTGTTTGGCAGTGACACATACTGTGACGGGAACTACCTGTACCACAACTGGGTACACCCACCAGACGTTGCTTCCCTCTGCCCATAGTAACCAAGAACACAAGACTTGGATCATCAGGTGGAAGTAGCGTCAAATACAGTCTCTTAGGAACCTTGTGGCACTAAAACATTCTGGATTTTTTGTTGTTATTCTGTCTCTCACTGTTCAAATAAACCTACTATTAAAATTGTAGACTGGTCACGTCTTTGTCAGTGGGCAAACGTACAAAAGGGGATCAAATATTTTTTCATTCACTGTACAAGTAAGAAAAAGGACAAGGACAAATATCACATGATCTAATTACCATGTCAGAAAGAAAGTAATTAGATCACATCCTGCAACACAATATCCAGGGAAGGACAGAATAACATGAGACATAAATAATTACATTTATTGGGGAGCTAGACATACCGGTAGAATTATGACAGACATATCATTGAAATAGAGAGTAGTCAGGCAGGCAAAGGGTCAAAAATATCCGAGAAGCAGATCTACAGCATACAAATGCAGATAGGACCACAACAGCATATTGGGGCTGAGCATTTCTGGGTTTTTAAATCCGGCGCCATTTCTAACCCCGCCCCCGAATCCACGTCACAGCTGTAGCTCCAGACGGCCGTCCTTGCCACGCCCCCATTCTTCCCGATGCGAGGACCACCGCATGGATGTCCACCAGGATGTCCACCAGGATGTCCAGCTGGCATTTACAATTCTGAGTTTTTGACTGGTAAAACATGTACCTGTATCAACTTCCCCAAGAACAGAACCCCTTCAGGGTCCATTGTCAGCAGGCAGGAGTCTAGCCATAAGTCCCCTCCAAAAGCCCCAGTTACGGAAGGTTCCGTCACACATATCTGTAAATTCACACCTAAAAGTACAATGTGTGTGTTATACCTGAATTATAATTTGTGTAGGGGAAAAACAAACAAACAAAATTAATTACTACCTCAAAGTTTGGTAGTTAACCTCTCTCTTGGAGATGGCAGCATGAGCTCCTAGCTCCGCAGTCGACTCACTTTAATCCGCATCCATCCGCCTCCATAACTCACAATGGGCAAGATGAAGAGGTCCTCCCAGCGCCAGGAACCCCCTGAGTCGCAGCTGAGGTCCACTGGGCACTTGCTCCGTAATTATTTTCAGACGCCGGCGGCTCTGGACTCACAGCCCCCATCTCCCAACATGGCGCCCTCCCCTGCTAGCACGGTGGCCTCAGACGATGCCCCCCGCTCACCGCCTCCCACCGGTGCAACACCGTTCGCCGAAGTCCTCCAGGAGATGTTCCGCTCCCTGCCTACTAAAGCAGACTTCAGCAATCTGATAGCGGAGGTCAAGCACACTCTGCAGGAGGAGGTGGCGGCCCTTCGTACCGAAATGGCTGGAGTGGAGAGGTTCCTTTCCAGGTTCCTTTCTACTTGGATTGACCAACAGGACGGCAGAGTTCGGTCGCCTTGATGAGGACATGGATGTGACATCAGAATTCTAGGGGCTACTGCGGGTCATCCACTCCTGCTACACCACTGCTCTGCAGAATACCAGAATCTGAGGCAACTGGTTCAAAGGTCACTATGGCAGAGGGCCCTCCAGGAGGCTGTTATCGGGGTCAGTGTCTTCCAAGCTCTGAACAAATGATTAGAGACCAGCGGAAACTACGGATGTCATTCCTGGGACAGCAACCAAATTGGACAAGCTGGTCCAACAGGAGGTAGAGCTGGAAAATCGCTATCAGGCTCTGCAGTGGCATGCACAGCAAGTATATTGGGAACTGCGAAAGAATGTTCTACAGAGGGCTATGACTTAGGTGGCCCGGTATTGTTATGGGATAGTCTTCAGGAGGATCCGGACTTCGGCAGTACAGCGGAGTGGCGGATTGAGGACATCCGGGATTTCAGGGAGTGGGACCTCCCAGGTGCACTAGGATTTAAAGGTAATTTAGACTTTTTAATTACACAGGAGTGGGAACTGGAAAAAGCATATAAAAACTGTTCAACCGTGTTCAACAGAATGCCCCAGTGTCCACGGATTTTGTGGATGTTATGGAGTGGTCATCTGAGGATGTTGACCCAGGGGGGGTGGATGGGACTGCGGTCTCCACCCCTCAGTCACAGTGATACTGGGCAGCTAACCCAGATCCGATACCGGGGCTATGTGACTTTACACCACAACCGGATCCAGAGATTGTGGATTTAATTGATTTTACATCTGAGGATGTTGGTCCGGGAGGGCTTGCAATTGGCTTCCCTTCCCAGGGAAAGGAAGAAAGTTTTCTGGGTGTAGTGGATGAGATTGCTGTCTCCACTAGCACTCACCCAGCAGAAGAGCTGACATTGGGACAGAGTGCCACTGGCCTTTGCCTGCTGCCTTCCCTGTTTCCTGAGCCTAACCACAGCAACCTTGTAAGGTCCAATCAGGCAGCCCCAGAGACGGTGGTAGTGGATGGGACTGCGGTCTCCACACCTGGGTCCCCGGAATGTTGGGCAGTTAGCCCAGAGTCACAACCACCAGCTAAAGAGCGCCGCTGGCCTCTGCCCCACACCTGCCACAGCTACTAGGATCCAGGGAGCTGCAGCAGCCGGCCCACCACCCCAGCAGCAGCTGGAGCACCAGGGAGGGGTTGCAGGCGGCATCACTCCCCAGCGGGTGGTTGAGTGCCCGGGAGATGCCGTAGCCGGCCCATCTCCCCAGCGGCAGCAAGAACATCAGGGAGGAGATGCAGGCCGCATCACTCCCCAGCGGGTGGGTGAATGCCCGGGAGATGGTGTAGGACTCTCCCCTGTGCGCACTTGAATAAAGAAGCTCTTGCTTACTCAACTCATTGAACTGGTGTCGTCAGATTTCTTGCCGACATTCACACTTGGGGGCTCGTCCGGGATCCCAACAGTCTCGGAAGCGGTAACCGAAGGAGCGGACTAAACCTTGATCCACCTAATCTTGGCCATCAAAAAGAGGTAAGGCACCTTTTGAAATGCCTATAGTTTAATTATTGGGTGGATGAGGGTAAGGTCGTCCTCGGTATTCCATCCGGGTGACGGGATCCAGAGTTGAGTAAGTAAGACCTATAAGATCTTGAATTGTTTAATTGTAACTATTGTTTACTACATGGTCAGGGACCATTGTAAAGTACCTAGTTGTGAGAGACTAGTGTAACTATTGTTTACTACATGGTCAGGGACCATTGTAAAGTACCTAGTTGTGAGAGACTAGTGTAATTATTGTTTACTACATGGTCAGGGACCATTGTAAAGTACCTAGTTGTGAGAGACTAGTGTAACTATTGTTAACTACATGGTCAGGGACCATTGTAAAGTACCTAGTTGTGAAAGACTAGTGTAGCTATTTGAGTACATAATCACGGGCTATTGTAAAGTACCTAGTGGTGAGAACTAGTGTAAATATTTTGAAGTACATAGTCACGGATTATTGTAGCGGTGGAGATGAGGAGTTTGTTGTAAAAAAATGTGCCTAAGGGGACGCCCTTAGAATATATGATAAGGAAATGTGGAAAGGAGGCAGGAAAATATATGTCTCATTGGAAGCAAATATCTGAAGAGGATAATGAAAGCCGTTATGTTTGGCCAGCTGGCGGTAGTTTGAATGTAGAAATATTAGATAATTTGAAAGAATGTTTGAATATGTGTGATGTGAAAAGGAATGAGAGAATGATTTTCTTGAAATGGTATCAAGAAGGGTGGGACAACGTTAAAAGACAGAAACAGCAGAAGTTACTAGACCCCACCTGTTCTGCCAATTCCCAATATCCTTGCCGTCCGGCAGGTAACTTTAAGGGTATTCAAACACCTCAACCTGTTGAGACTTCTAAGAAAGCACAGGAGGTGTCTGTAACCCCAGGACCACCTAAGGTCCATAATTCGCTATATCCATCCTTAGATCCATCTGATCTATGGACTCAAGAATTATTTGACCCACCCCCATATAATGGACCTCAACCAGCAGACCCTAATATGCCTGGTTCTAATCAACACCCTGCAGGTCCAGAAGCAGAGTTGCCACTTTCTTTGGAGCTTGTCCCATTTGTACCACCAGCTCCTATTTCACCCCTAGACCAAGAAAGGCAACCTGATCCTCCTAAAATATCAAGGTCCAATATTCAGCCCACAGGACCATCATGTAGAACTAGATCCAGAAAGCCCCATTTAGATCCTCATTCAGATTCTGATGCTGAGGGAAAAACATTTGTGCATGCTATGCCCATGAGAGAGACTGGGGGGACTAGAGATGAGAGAGGTGTACCTCTATCGGTCCATCATGCATGGACACCAGGGGAATTATTGCTGTTGAAAGATTGATTCCCCAGACCTGAAATTGTTGGTCAGTTTTGTAAAGAATTACGTAGTGTGTCTATTGCTTATGATCCAGTGAAAAAGGATTTTATGCAATTGTTTGATTTGGTCATGACTGACGCAGAGAGAAAACAGTTCATTGACGCTTATAATAGAATTCCTGGTGTAACACCTTGGGCAAATTAACCGTTTATTGAGAGATTGAGTACTGAGAGACAACAGACAATAGATCGTATAATACAAGCTTGTGGGACTGCATGGCCACAGCGACCTGACTGGGGAAAGATTAACTCTACAATGCAAGGAAAGAATGAATCAGTAAGTGAATTCGCTGACAGAGTAGCGAAAGTTGTAATAGGACACAGTGGTGTGTCAGATCCAGAGGTTAATGCAAGACAGTTGATTGTATCTTGTTTTGTAAAAGGGTTGTTACCAGACTTCCATAAGGGTGTCACTAATAATGTTTTAGGATGGGAAGAGAAGCCGCTTTCTGAAATGATAGCAGCTGCTAAACATTTTGAAAAACAACAGGAAGTGAATAAGGAGCGTCATGAGAAAGTTAGAGAGAAAGAACAGAGAATGTTGATGGAAAGTCAGAGACAGTTCTACTCGCAGAACTCTCCGTCTGATGTAGTGGGAGATAACGGACAATCTTCCTCTAGAAAGGAAACTAGAAAGGATGTAATTTGTTTTAATTGTAACAAGCCAGGGCATTTGGCTAGAAATTGTAGATCTGCTAGACGAACTGGTAACAGACGTTATGAAAGATATGTAAATGACAGAAACACTGATACTAGAAACCGAGAAGGAGACAGATTTAACTCACACCAAGATGCAGGTCCTGGACTGTACCGACAGGATAGCTTTTGACACTTTGCCGATGCTGGCTCTATTGAACCTAATACTGACAATACTGAATTGATTTACCCTACCTTTTTTACTGATCCCCAAGGTCCTTTTATCCATGCAAAAGTGGAGGGACAAACTGTAAAATTTCTAGTGGATACTGGTGCTAGCTGTTCATCGATGGCGAGGAAATATATGCATAAATTTCCCTTAATTTCTAAAAAATTGGTGATGATTAAAGGAGTAGGGAATACCACTATTCTCCACCCCGTAACAAAGCCTTTGTGCTTCCAAATTCCAGGTATCACTGTCCAAGCTAAATTTCTCCTCAGCCCTACCTGCCCTATAAATTTATTGGGTATGGATTTAAGGAAGACACTGGGCTGTACTATAATCTGTAATCCAGATGGTGATGTTATTCTTGAGGTCCCCGAAGGAGACAATGTTTCCTTAGGACAAAACATTTTGTGAAGAGTACAGGTAACTCCAGGTTTTTGGGCTACAGTGATGAGGTGCCAGATTGACTATGGGCAGTCCCAGGTGCATCTGTGGGACTTATTTGGAATGAGCCACCAGTAAAGGTTAAACTAAAACAAGGATTTAATTTGCCCCGCATATCACAGTATCCATTGAGTCGAACTGCAGTGGAAGGAATAAAGCCAGTATTAGAGGACCTATTACAACAGGGTATCATTGTTCCCACTGTCAGCTCCTGTAACACGCCAATTCTACCAGTGGTCAAGCCTGGTACTAATCCTCCCAAATACAGATTTGTGCAGGATTTAAGAGCTATCAATGCTATAGTGTACCCAATACTCCCTGTGGTGCCTAATCCAGCAACTATATCGTCTTCTATCCCTTCCAATTCTTGCTGGTTTACTGTGATTGATTTAAATTCAGCATTTTTTAGTGTTCCGCTTGACCCTCAGAGCCAGTATCTGTTTGCTTTCACATATCGTGGACAACAATACACCTGGACTCGTATTCCCCAGGGGTACACTGAAAGTCCAGCACTGTTTTCCAAGGCCCTCAGACAAAGTTTGTCAGATGTATTTCTAAAATGTGGATCTGCATTAATACAGTATGTTGATGATTTGCTGATTGCTTCCCCAGATGAAGTCAGCTGCAGAGAGGACTCCCTACAGTTGATGCAAGCTTTGGCTGCAAGAGGTCACAAAGTAAATAGAGAAAAAGTTCAGTGGTGCAGTCAGTCTGTAAAATACCTAGGACAGATTTTATCACCAGGTGAGAGAAAGATTCTTCCTGAGCAAATAGATCCCATCCTTAAGTTCCCTGTACCTCGTGCCAAGAAGCAGGTACGTGCCTTCCTGGGCATGGTGGGATACTGTAGACAGTGGATACCTAATTTTTCCAAGATTAGTGCACCCCTTGTTCAATTAACTCGTAAGGAAGTGTCTGAACCCGTCCCATGGTCGGATGAAACAGAAAGCTCATTTGTTCAGTTAAAAGAGGCTTTGTGTAGTGCCCCTGCTCTTGGGCTCCCTAACTATGATATGCCATTTACTTTGTTTTGTCATGAAATACAGGGTAATGCCTCGGGAATACTAACCCAGAGCCACAGAGAGGGACAGAGACCCCTTGCCTACTATAGCACTCCACTTGATTCTGTGGCAGCTGGATTAACCCCTTGTTTGCGGGCTGTGGCGGGTTAGCAGGTTAGCAGACAAAGTAGCTAAAGAAGCTGCACTGCGACCTATAGAGGAAATGGGATCATATCCTCTGAGACAGACCGACAACCTAATAGATATTCCATTGGCACTAGAAAAATTCTATGATCAAATAACCAAGGAAATTGTTGATGATTGGATAAAAAAGGGAGCCAAACAAGTAGGCAAAATCCGGGAAGGCCCAAATGGGAACCTTGCCCTACCACCTGATCTATTACCTTATATGTTAAGGATTACTCATGGAGTTTCACATAACTCTACCCAAGCAATGGTGGACCACTTAAGAAAAAATTGGTGGTACCCAAGATTACGTGAGATAGTCCAAGATTTTTGTAAACAATGTGTAATTTGTCAGCAATATAATGTGGGGAAAAGGGTGACGACTGATGGGACTGGAAAGACTCCCTGTCCTCGAGGACCCGTCAAAAATTTGCAAATTGATTTCATTGAAATGCCTAGATCTTTACATTATCAATATGTACTAGTGGTGGTGTGTACATATTCCCGCTGGATAGAAGCCTATCCTTGCCAACATGCGGATGCTCTAACAGTTGCTAAAAAGTTGTTACAAGAGTTCATTCCTAGGTATGGAATTCCTCAGCATATATACTCTGATCAAGGAACTCATTTTACTGCTGAAATAGTGCAGGAGATAGCACATAGGCTAGGAATTGTGTACCATTTACATTGTCCCTACCATCCACAAAGCGCAGGAAAAAGTAGAACGCGCTAACGGCACCTTAAAGAATAAGATTAGCAACATTTGTGCCATGGACAAATGCATTACCTATAGCCTTAATGTCAATAAGAAATGCTTGACACTCAGCTATTAAATATTCTTTTCATGAACTCATAATGGGTCGACCCATGATAGCTGCTAATACTCTAGAGTTACTAAGACATGATCATGCTCTAACTGATGACACAATAGAAATGTATTGTAAAAAACTCATAAAATCTCTTGAGCAATTTAAATCCCAGGTTGCTGCTGTGCGCACGAACACCGAGGACGAAAAACCAATTCATCACATCCAACTAGGTGATTACGTGCTGGTAAAGCATTTCCAATGGAAAAAGACTCTTCAGCCCAGGTGGAAAGGTCCATACCAAGTACTACTGATCACTAAAACAGCTGTAAAGGTAGCTGAAATTACACCGTGGATTCATTGCACTCATCTTAAATTGGTGCCAAAACCCAATCCACGCTCCTAAATTAACCATTCCATCGGGCACAATAATCTCAGTTGGTTAACCAACATAAAACGAGATTGGCAAGAGCCCCTCGTGAAGATACGAAGAATGAGGTCATCAGGAGATGCAAAAATGTTTGAGTATATTATCGTTACTTGTTTTATACTAAATGTATTTGCTATTTTTTTCTTTTTTCCTTTCAGTCCTTTTCAGGTGTTCAGATCAGAACCTACTAAAAATATAGCAGAGAATAAGATACATTCACAAATTAAACGTGATCTGCACGCTTCTCCTTGGGAAAAAGATAATACCTTTGTAGAAATGTTGAGAAAGGTGTATAATGCTTCTAATGTTTCGGAGCCTTGTTGGGTTTGTGGATATATTCCTCATACTCAGCAGAGCCCTTGGATAGGAATACCTTTTACAGGAGATGATTTTGGAATAAATTTTAATAGGAGCTACACTATCCGCACAAGTAGAACTAGTGCCCCTATTAGTTCCGAGAGAATACCATTAATGGATGTAGGACCAGCGGGTGGGACCCTATGGATGAGGCGGAATGAGTCTAGAGGTGCTCCCCGTAAAGAAGTAGGTTGCCTATCCAGATTGTTAAATATGACAGGATATAATATCTGGGAATCAGTAGAGTACGGAAATACCAGTGATTGGGTCGCCGCACAATTTCTTGCAGTTTATGCCTATACTGCTAATCTGATGGTATCTAGTGAGAAAACTCGCATCTCATTACAAACATTTGGAAACAATCTGCAAGTAGGAATTTATTGGTTGTGTGGAAAATGGGCCTATATAGTATTGCCATTAGGTTGGGTAGGATGTTGTTTATTAGGAAGAATAGTACCCGCAGTTAAAATGCATAATACTTTACCGGCAGGTAGAGTTAGAAATTATCGGGATGTTTCCTCTGTATCTAAGACGCACATTAAGTCAGGACTTTGGGAAGAACAATTTTGGGGATCCTTATTCCCTATGGTGGGTGTGGCTCTATTATATGATAAAGTTAATGCTTTAGCTGATGTACTTGATGATATGCTTAATCATACTACTGCTGCGATAAGGAAACTAAATGATGAACAAAGACAAATAAGAATGCTTGCCTTGCAGAATAGAATGGCATTAGATTATATATTAGCTTCAAAGGGAGGGGTTTGTGCGCTTCTAAAAGATAAATGTTGTGTTTACATTGCAGACAATAGTGTATCCATAGACCATGATATGGAAAAGGTGAGCGAACTTAGATCTAGGGAGACTACTTGGGATCCTTTTGGTCTGGGCTGACTATTTGGTTCACTTGGAGCAAAGCTGATGTCTGGTATGTTTGTGTTGCTTGTGGCTTTTGTATGTATCTATGTAATTGTTGTTTGTTGCAAAAAATACATTTTCAAAAATGTCTCGGACCAACAAGAGCAATGCCACAGATACAGCAGGAGAAATATGATGATGACTTCCCACTTGATGAGTTTCCCCTAGAGACTTTGTACGGTGACATGTTTGAAGATCAATATGAGAAGCAGCAAGGTTCATGGAATTGGCCAACTTATAGCTCCACTGGACTCTGAAGAAATTGATTCTTACAGTGAGTCCGTAAGAATAAAAAGGGGGGAGTGTGGAAGTTGAAGAATTTTGCTGATTCTGGATGCAGCACAATGATCTTTACCTCATTGCTTATTCTGCTGATAGCAGATAAGATAACACTGCAATCACCTGTCTACCTCATTTCTTAGTTTACTTATGTCTTGTTGGTGTCTTGGAAGAATGTGTACGTATGGTATGTTTTCGTGTGTTTTCTTTGCTCTAAGTGCCTTGTTGCATAAGAATCAGAGTCCGCCACGACAAAGGACAAGTTGTCCCTTTCTTGACCTTCTGTAAGTAAAGATTTCACATGTCGGGGGGGGGCTATTTTTTCTTGACCTCTTTAAACCGTGTGTGTCAGCAAATCAAAGTAAAAATACCAACAGATGGCTAGACAATATGCTAATAACGGTTTGCGCTTCTTTGCCTATATATTGTTAAGGAGGAGAAAATTAAGGAGGGGGAGAGAAGTCTGCAAACTGGACTCTCCCCTGTGCGTACTTGAATAAAGAAGCTCTTGCTTACTCAACCGACATTCACACTGGGTTCCATAAGATTTTACAGGAGACAGAGTTAAACGAAGAATAATTCATCTATTTGACAGGTAGTTGTATGGCATCCAAATGTTTCTAGTAATGCGAGGATATGATAAACCCAGAGTTTTTCATGTATAATGTACCAAAACAATCAAATGAGAATTTTGAACCTTTGACCAATGGCATGCTGGGCATGTCCTGGTATTAAATTAGCTTAGAATTGTTTTCTGTCTCCTCGTGATAGTCCAAAATTGCGTGGAAAGGGCCCTTCCAAACTGCTCCAGCCTGGTCAAGGTCAGAAGGGCCCTTTCTTAACAATTTTGAAGCAGCACAAGGAGACAGGAAAAAGTCACAGGGGTCGCTTGGTCCGCCCAGAGAGAGAAGAGCCTTGTCACAGTTGCGACCTCTGTAGTTAGGCAACTGTCACCAAGGCAAAAAGTAATCTTTTCTATAATTTATACTTCAATACAGATTTTTTTTGCCCATCCCTTGTTAGGACAATTGTTAAATCTCATTTTCAGGTTTAGTTACATAACAAACAGTAAAACTAGTAGAACAAAAATGTTTCTTCACAAATACCTTTAATTTTGTATATCAGTTCTAAGAGGTCCATGAATTACTTCTGTTGCCATCTCTTTGTCTATGAAAAGAGAATATAATTATTAATTTGCCATTAAATACATTTCTCTAAAGCCTGTAAATTACTACAGTACTATGTATACCTGCTTCTTCTCAGTAGAGGCATAAAAAACATAACATTCTTTCGCTCCACTGGATATATCCCCCACAATACTGCATAATCAAGCCAGTTCAAAAGCCAGTGAAAAGTCACCAAGGAGAGTGGTCATAAGGAATGTGCATCACACTCAAAACATTGTATCTATCAAGTATACATACAGCTTAGACAAACAAATCATAAGGGTATTCTCATATTGGAGAGCAATATCCATTTGGACAGCCTCCAACTATATCTCCCTATACATATCATGATGTAGTCTGTATCTTCTGGTCTTTGATGTTAATTAAAAAACAATGAACATCCTAACATCCAACTAAACGTGTCACAGGGACTTTTGTTGTTTGTGAAGTGGATCAATTATATCTGAGACAGATACACAGAGGATATGTATTGATACAAACACATTATATAACTAAGTATATCGATATACATGCCAACATGATGATGGTGATTACTTTCTTTTTCACACTTATTTAGGCTAACCTTTTTTGAAAATTGTTTTTCTTCTGATTTATTTCCATGTTTCTGTTAAAACACCCTATATGCCACTCAGCCTCCTTGATATTCCTTTTAACCCCCTATATGCCACTCTGCCTCCCTGATATTCCTTTTAACCCCGTATATATGCCACTCTGCTTCCCTGATATTCCTTTTGACTCCCTATATGCCACTCTGCCCCCCAGATATGCCTTACACCCCCTATATCAGGGGCGTCCAACATGCGGCCCGCGGGCCAAATGCGGCCCACGGAACCTCAAGGTGCGGCCCGCGTGAGATCGGCAGCCAGGATCACAAGAGACCTGCTGCTTACTTGTGCGAGGGTCTATTTTCTGCTCCAGTCCTGCTTCCTCTATGGGGAGAACGAGGGAGGCCGCGCCCCCTGCTGAAGTCTGTGATCGGCATCGAGAGCTGTAGAGCAGGTAAGGGGGTGGGGGAGGTTGTGTGAATGAGTATGTCAGATTGAGGGAATTAATCTGTGAATGAATGAATTTGTGTGTGTGTGATAGCATGGATGTGTAAGTGCTGGAACCTAGGCATAATGGGACTGTGATTGCTGTTAGCAATCACACTCCTATCATGCCAAGTCAGCCAGTACATGCTGAAACCTGGCTAGCTGCCCCCCTTGTGTATTGATGCTGCCAGCAGTATGGGGTCTGCACTTACAGCCACCCTGTACCAGCATGTATTGGCTGACTTGGGATGATAGGAGTGTGCTAACAGAAATCACAGTCACATCATGCCTAGGTTCCAGCATTCACTGGTTGCCTGGGTATAAAAAGAGTGTGTTTGCTGTTAGCAATCACACTCCTATCATGCCAAGTCAGCCAGTACATGCTTAAACCTGGCTAGCTGCCCCCCTTGTATATTGATGCTGCCAGCAGTAAGGGGTCTGCACTTACAGCCACCCTGTACCAGCATGTACTGGCTGACTTGGGATGATAGGAGTGTGATTGCTAACAGCTAACAGCAATCTGCTAACAGAAATCACAGTCCCATCATGCCTAGGTTCCAGCATTCACTGGTTGCCTGGGTATAAAAGAGTGTGTTTGCTGTTAGCAATCACACTCCTATCATGCCAAGTTATATTGTTGATTTTTTTTTGTCCAATTGTGGTGTGTTACTTTTAATAAAAGTGTGGTTACACACTAAAATTGGACAAAAAATACAATGCCCAGCCAACCACTACATGCTGGAATATGGGTATGATTGAGATTGCTGTTAACAATCACAATATATAATTTTTTCGTACAATTTTGGTGTGTAACTTACTTTTATTAAAAGTGTGTGTGGGGGGGTCACTTTCAGTTTCGGCTAAGTGAACCCTGAATTTTCGGTTTTGGTCCAGAATTTTCATTTTAGTGCATCCCTAAATTAAATAGAACTATTTTATTTTTACTTATCCAGAATCCTGAATGTGTAGGCCCAGAAATCCCAGAAATCAGTGAGAGGAAAGGTAAAGGTTTTGTGTCATATTTTATTAACCCCTTAAGGACCGGGCTCATTTTTCGTTTTGTACCCTGTGGGACCGAGGCTGTTTTGACACTTTTGTGGTGCTTGTGTTCAGCTGTAATTTTCTCCTCACCCATTTAGTGTACCCACATAAGTTATATATTGTTTTTTTCAGGACAAGATGGGCTTTCTTCAGATACCATTATTTTGATCGTATCATCTTATTTACTATAACAAAAATAAAAAAAAAACATGGTGAAAAATTGAAAAAAACACATTTTATGACTTTTATTTGAAAAATCTTTTACTCACCTAAAAAAGCAAGTAAAAAAACTAGCTAAATAGATTCTACTACTTGTCCTGAGTTTAGAAATACCCAATGTTTTTATGTTTTTTTGCTGTTTTTTGTAAGTTATAGGGCAATAAGTACAAGCAGCGTTTTATGATTTCCAAATCTTTTTTAACAAATCTGGTCAGTCTGCCTCCATCTCCTCTTTGGAACATCTTTGAAGCCGGTTAACTCAATTTAACCCATTCAAACCATATATTTTTGAAAACTAGACACCCCAGGGTATTCCAAATGCTGTTATTTTAACCCTTTCCATGCACCAATTATACAACTACACTTTGCCAAACTTTGTAATAGTATTTTTTTTTATTTTTTTTTCCACACAAATTGTACTTTAGTTATAGATATACAGGTCCTGGTATATGTCACTGTCAAACAACCCCCCAATATGTGTTCAGGAAAATCTCCTGAGTACACGCGATACCCCACATGCATGGGCTTGTCAGATTGTTTGGCTGGTAAAAGGCTACTTTTGGGGCATGCGTAATTCAGGTGGTCATTTGGTCATTCTGCCTCCATCTCCTCTTTGGAATATCTTTGAAGCTGGTTAACTCAATTTAACCCATTTAAACCATATATTTTTGAAAACTAGACACCCCAGGGTATTCCAAATGCTGTTATTTTAACCCTTTCCATGCACCAATTATACAACTACACTTTGTCAAACTTTGTAATAGTAATTTTTTTTTATTTTTTTTTCACACAAATTGTACTTTAGTTATAGATATACAGGTCCTGGTATATGCCACTGTCAAACAACACCCCAATGTGTGTTCAGGAACATCTCCTGAGTGCAGTGATACCCGACATGCATGGGTTTGTCGGGTTGTTTGAGATTTAAAATGCCACATTTGGGAAGTGCGCTTTTTTTGTCCATTTTGGAAAGTCTGTACCTATGCCCTATCTTTGAGCTCAGCCACTCCAATTTACCCCATCAGCCATTTTTTTTTATATTAGACACCCCTTGGGTATTTGAAGTGCTTTTATTTTAACTCTTTGTTGAGATTTGAGAAATTTTAGCACTTGCTCAAAATAATAAACTTTATTTTTTTATTTTATTTTTTTAATACTTTTTTTTATTTTTTTATATTTTTTTTACACATTTTGCTGGTACTGGATGGTTCATCTAGTGACATCACTGCATAATTATTTTTAAATGTTAGCACTTTTTTTTTTCCATTTTTTTTTTTTTGAATATTTTACTAATCACATTGTGATTAGAAAGCAGGGCTCCATTGACTTGCATGGTTGAATGCAGTACCTGTATTCAACCTGCAAGTGGAGCCAGAGTTCTCTAGACCATCTAGCGAACTTTTAAAACTTGTTTGTTTCTTTTACAGGGCGGCCGCCATCTTGCTGATGGCGAAGAACACCAGCAGCAGAGGTAAGTGTTTGGTGTTGCTGGATGCCTCCTGATCGATGTTGAGGCGTTGACGCCCCGGGGAGGGGCCAGACATGGCCCCCGATGCCGATCCCGGCCTTGCTGAATGCCTCGACATCGAGGCATTACAGTAACGCCGTTTAAGCGAAGAAAGTGATCGTTGATCACTTTCTAAGCTTATTTAACTTTTTGACGGTTCAGGACCGTCAAAGGTCATTTAGTGACCTGCATGTCATGACGGTCCTGAACCGGCAAAGGTCGCGAAGGGGTTAAAGGCCATATTTTCTCTCAGTGAAAAATGAGTGCGGCCCTCGCACGTATACAATTCTGATGAAGTGGCCCACTGCAGAAAAAACTTGGACACCCCTGCCCTATATGCCACTCTGCCTCCATGATATTCCTTTTAACCCCCTATATGCCACTCAGCCTCCCTGATATTCCTTTTAACCCCCTATATGCCACTCTGCCTCCATGATATTCTTTTTAACCCCCTATATGCCACTCTGCCTCTCTGATATTCTTTTTAACCTCCTATATGCCACTCTGCCTCTCTGATATTCTTTTTAACCCCCTATATGCCACTCTGCCATCAGAAAGCCCTTATACCACCCCATATGCCACTCTTACCCTCCCCTGACTTACCAGTGCTTCCCTAGAGTTCTCTCCATGCTTCAGATTCCTTGGTGTGTAGCGGTGGCAGCCAGTGAAGGTCTGCACAATGTGCACAGACAATCTCCGCTGCTGCCGGCACTTCAGCTGAGGCTTCTATGAATGAGCACCGGAAGGTCATGTGACACGTGCGCTCCGTCATAGAAGCCCCGGCAGAT
Organism: Spea bombifrons; assembly: GCF_027358695.1. Classification (NCBI taxonomy): domain Eukaryota; kingdom Metazoa; phylum Chordata; class Amphibia; order Anura; family Pelobatidae; genus Spea; species Spea bombifrons. Next base: position 6,808,952 of record NC_071099.1, read on the forward strand.
CGCACATACAACCCTCTATATGCCACTCTGCCTCCCTGATATTTCTTTTAACCCCTATACTCTACTCTGCCTCCAGAAAGCCCTTTAAAGCCCCCCCATATGCCACTCTTACCCTCCCACGACTTACCAGTGCTTCTTTAGACTTCTCCCCGTGCTCCAGGTTCTTTGGTGTCAAGCGGGGCAGCCGGTGCTGCTGCCTGCACTTCCCCCGGAGCTTCAATGAATGAGCACCGGAAGGTAATGTGATATCATAGAAGCCCCGGCAGAAGAGGAGGTTGCAGACCCCCACAGAGAGGAGGATCCAAGTCCCCTGCAGCACTGCGTGGGATCTGGATCTTAGTCTTGTAGTCAGAGCTCTATTTGAGGTCTGATTAGAAGACGACTTCGAATAGAGCATTTGCTCTGAAAAAAACCTCATCTTGTAATCAAGCAAATATGATATTTTAGGAAATGTCACGATGACACTGAGCACTGTATACTTTTTTTGAGGGAGGAACGTATCTTTCTCCTCCTTTTCATAGCCACTTGCAGCAATCTATCACTGCACACATTGTGATTAAGAAGCAAAGCTGTGTAGTACTGTTTTCCTGATCACACTGAAAGGTATGATTCTATGTCTAATAAACATAGCCTTCTATACCCTCCTACAGTCTTAGCACAATTTTACTGTAAAATAGTTGCATAGTATAAATGCTATGAAAAAGATCATAAGGACAAAACACATACAGTGAGGCAAAAAAGTATTTAGTCAGCCACCAATTGTGCAAGTTTCTCCCACTTACAAAGATGAGAGAGGTCTGTAATTTTCACCATAGGTACACTTCAACTATGAGAGACAGAATGGGGGGAAAGAATACAGGAAATCACATTGTAGGATTTTTTTTTATTTTTTTTTTTTATTTTTTTTTTATTTTATTTTAAATTCAAGTTTTATTAGCTTCTGTGACACGAAGCAGGTCATGAACAGATACAGCAACAGTGTATATAAGGAAGTCGTAACAGAGATATTACACAACACGGTGCGTAAAGACACAGTCAAGTACATAAGAATACAATGTAACGTTACAAATAGAATGGTACAGAGTTACCTGACTGGTGGATACGGCAAAGGAATCTATTCATACAATGTAGCACAGGCCGCTGCACAGAAGTGGTTTTGTGATATGCAAATGAGACAAAATCATAGATAGAGGAGAAGAAGAAAGACCCCGAGAATGGGAGAAGAGGAGGGGAAGGAAGGAGGAATGGGAGATGTCGCCCGCATCAGGGGTAGAACTCGTTAGAGATGGAATAGTTCCAGCCTGGTGGTAAAATCTGTATGAGTAGAGAGCCAGGGTGACCAAATGGCATCAAACTTGGACAGCTCATCCTTCAGTTTGGCTGTAAGATGTTCCATAATTATGATATTCCAGATAGCGGCTTGAATCTCGGTGTCCGTCGGCGGAGACCCCTTCCATCTCCTTGCAATCGACAGCTTGACCGCTGCACAGATGCGGTGAATAAGCTTGTGGTTGTGGGATGAGAGCGCTGGCTGCTCGACGTCCATCACCAACAGGGCCACCTCCGGAGTACCTGGAATCTCTAGACTTAGCGCCTGGGATAACTTGCGGAAGGCGACCTGCCAAATAGGCTGAACCGACGCATAGCTCCACCACGCATGCAGGTAAGTGCCGGGCTGTCCACAGCCTCTGAAACATGTTGCAAGGGCCGACTGGAATATATGGGACAAACGTATCGGAGAGAGGTACCAGTGCTACTGTACATTTACATAGTATTTCCTGTACCGCCGTGCATACAGTAAGTTTATGTGTGGTGGTAGCCGCTCTCTCCCACGCCTCAGCTGGGAACACACAATTGAGGGCCATGTGCCAACTATGTCTATAAGAAAGTGGATCTTTATATTTAAGCTCTAGGAAGTGACCGTAGTATGCAGAGATTGCTTGTTTGCGGCGTTGACCTGTGAGGAACCGTTTCTCAAACACTGTAGTAGCGGCCAGTGGACGCCTTGACAGCTGGGAGTGAAGAAAATGCCTGATCTGGAGATATCTAAACAATTCCATCGGCGGAACATCTAGCGTCTCACGCAGTGTGTGGAATGTAACAACCGCATTCTGATGTATCAGCTGGCCCACCCGCACAAGTCCCCGCTCCAGCCACCAACGGAAGATCCTCGGCTCCAATCCCGCCGGGAACGCTGGATTAAAGAACACGGGAGTCAGTGGAGAGATATCTCCGGCAAGGTTCAGGGAATAGCGGCAGGACTTCCAAATAGAGAGAGAAGCCATCAACGATGTCGGAGGAGAAACATCAGACAAAACCGAGGCATCTGTCCAGAGCAGGAGGTGGAGTTGACGGTGTGGCGCAAAAGCTCGTTCAATGTCCACCCACGGGAGGGTGCCCTCCGAGGGGGACCAGGATTCCAATTGAGCAATTCTTGCTGCCAAATAATAAAGGTAGAGATTTGGAGCAGCGAGGCTCCCTTTGCATTTGGGCATGTACAACGTGCGTCTATTAATTCTAGCTCTTTTAGAATTCCAAAGAAAACGAAACAGGAATGATTGGAATGCGTCTAAGTCGGGTCGGTGAATTGGAGTAGGCAAAGCTCGGAACAGATACAGAAGCTTAGGCAAAATGTTCATCTTGAGTGCGTAAATACGACCCAGCCAAGAGATGGAATAGTTGGATCAACTCGTGTTTTCTGAGCGGAGTGTGGACAGAAGAGGAGGGTAATTTGCTTGGTACATCGTTTTGTGTGAGTTAGTAATATTGACACCCAGGTAAGTGAGAAATGTGGATTCCCAGGTGAACTTAAAAGCAGCGGAAAGAGAATTCAGTACCGATGCCCCCAGGTTTATGTTCAGGGCCTCACATTTAGAGTCATTAACTTTATATCCTGAGATATTGGAGAAAACCTGGAGAGTGGAATACAAATTTGGGAGAGAGATGAGAGGATCCGACACGGTAAGTAAGATATCGTCAGCGAACAGACTAAGTTTATATTGATGTCCACGAATCTCCACTCCCCGCACATCTGGATTAGACCGTATTGCAATCGCCAGCGGTTCCAGGCATAAGGCGAATAGTAGAGGCGAGAGTGGGCAACCCTGCCTGGTGCCGTTTAATACTTGGAAGGGTAAGGATTCATGACCCATAAGAGCAATTGTCGCCTTCTGAGAATCATATAATGCACGAACACCCTTGAGGAAACGACCACTGAATCCAAATGACTGCAGAACTTCTCACATATAGCGCCAGTCGATGCGGTCGAACGCCTTTTCGGCGTCCAACGCGAGGAGCATCAGTGGTTGATCCGTAGAAATCGCAATGTCAATCAGGTCCAAGGTTCGCCTGATGTTGTCTGGGGCTTCCCTGTGGGGTATAAAGCCCACCTGATCCGGGTGAATCAGCGTCGAGATGATTGAACTCAGGCACGTCGCCAAAAGTTTTGCATAGAGTTTAGCATCTGCATTGATAAGGGAGATGGGCCGATAACTCCCACAGTTGGCCGGATCCTTCCCCTCTTTATGAATAACGATAATCCTAGCTGTAAGCATGTCCTGTGGGATCGGTGTCCCATCTAAAAAGCTGTTAAAAAGGGCAAGCAATTTGGAGCTCAAAATCGAAGAGAATTTTTTGTAGTATAAGCCCGGGAGGCCGTCCGGACCAGGAGCCTTAGAGGATTTGGTGGAGGAGAGGGCGCGTTTGAGGTCATCCTCCGAGAAGGGGCTATTCAAAAAAGCTATGTGATCTGTGGATAAGCGTGGAAGTGACAGGGAATTCAGGAAGTCAGAAATATGCTCATTTCCAGTTTTATTAATGGGAGCCTTGTTACCATCATAAAGCGATCTGTAGTAATCAGCAAATTGCTCCGCGATATCAATGGGATTCACCCAAGCTTGTTTGTGGCTCTCAACGATTTTCACGGTGATTTGGGATTTCCTCTTAGAGCGTAGGCGCCTCGCCAACATCGAGCTCGGCTTATTGGCATGCTCAAAAAAATGTTTCGTAAAGTTGAGGGAGGAAAGTACCTCTTTACTTAGGAGTAAGTTCAGTTCACCCCGTGTCCGGACAATCTCCCGAAGTGTGGAGTCGCACAAGGAGTGTTTATGATGAGTCTCGACTTGAGCGAGTTTGTCGGTGAGTAACTTCACTTCCAGGCGACGAACACGGTTGCGATGTGCGGCAATCTTAAGAAAAGACCCTCGGATAAAAGCCTTATGGGCCGACCAGACGAGGGCCGGATCCATGTCAGGGGTTTCGTTGAAATGAAAATATTCCTCAAGGTCCCTACGAACGACCTCCAACACCGAGGAATCGGTCAGCAGGAATTCATCCAACCGCCATGTGCGACGGGAGGAAGGGGTGTCCGGCAGTACTATCGAGCATTCCACCGCTCCATGATCCGACCAAGTGATGGGGTGACACATGGAAGACATGTCAGACGAAATCATATTTTGGCTCAAAAAAACAAAGTCAATGCGGGAATAAGAATTATGGGGGTGAGAATAAAAAGAAAAGTCAAGCATTTTGGGATGAAGTAGTCTCTAGATGTCCACCAAGGCCGACGTCCGTACAAAATCTTTAAGGTGTTTCGCATTCGGCGATGTAGTCGAGGGTGAGTGAGGTCCTTTCCTATCACGGAACAGGTCCCAAATGGAGTTGAAGTCGCCGCCGCCGATAATGCGGTGGGAGCGATACGGCAACAAAATATCCGATAAACGGTTGTAGAAAGAAACATCACTAGTGGAGGGAGCATATACGTTCAAGATTGCTGTAGGTTGGTTGTGCAAAGTCCCTACCAATAATAGATAGCGACCCCATTTGTCTGGACGGACCTCTGTTAGCTGGAATCCAAGAGATGTCCTCAAGAAGACACTAACTCCATTCTTTTTCTGTCTTGGGTGCGGTGCGTGGAAGTGCATCCCGAAGGATCTGTGCCAATAAGAGGGCATATAGGATTTGCGAAGATGCGTTTCTTGAAGCATGATAATATCACAATTGTGACGTTGATAGTAGCGTAGAGCCATAGTCCGTTTATGGGAAATAATCTTAATCCGCGCAGACATCACATCAGAAGGGGCAGCGCTGGAAAACAGACACTAAGCACTGTGAGCGCGGCATCATCAGCATATACCTGCGACAACTCCCATAAGAAGAGGTAAGGAAAGGAGAGGGACAGGGATAAGGGAAAGAAAAATAGAAAAGAAAGAGAAGAGAACAAAGAACAGAATGCAAAAAAAACCATAATCATATGTAACTCCTGGCTATCACCTGACAGCGGTCCTCCGTCCACCCCGACCAGAGGTCGGGAAAGGTGACCGTCAGGTAATAGAGTGGCCGCATAGCCAATGGGGGGTACCAACCGTCCACGGAACTTGACTGCCTCCCCCCAGCCCTGGATTTGAGGAAAATTGTAGACTACACCCGAAAAATAATCAGGGCCACCACACAGTAGATAATCGCATCGCCTGACTATAATAATGGGATGCAAACAAACAGAACCCCATATGTAACGGTCCACATATGCAGATCTCGGCGCAAACAGCAAAACAAAACAAGATAAAGCAGCAAAAATTTACACGGAGCAGTGGGTAAACGAGGACTTATCTGTCTGGTGCAACAGGCAGCGGTATCCACAGAATGAGTCCCGTAAAGTGTCCGGTCTTGAATCGCTACCTGAGTGCCTGAGAGTAGGCCGTGGAGCATGTCTCAAACAAACCGGGAAACAAAAAGAAACAACCCGGTGAGAACGCCGCTGGATCGTTCAAGGCATGCTGTCCCCAGGCGCGGTGGTAGTGTCGGAAGAGTTGCGCGTGGAATGAGGTGCAGGGGTCACTGACCAGGTGTCCGTGGCTGCAGGGGTCGTCTCCTGACGTCGTCTCTTGCGGCCTAGAAGTAACGGCGGCAAATCCAGTTCTCGCAGCAGCGTGTCAGCTTCCTCCATGGTCTTAATGGTGATGCTCCTGCCGTCATTAGTGGCCTGGAGGGCAAAGGGGAACCGCCATCTATAGGAGATATCACAGGCTCTGAGGTGATCGGTAAGCGGTTTGAAGTCCCTGCGATGCTGGAGGGTCTTGGGAGAAAGGTCTGAGAAGAACTGGACCTCCACATTGCCAATGGTAGGTGGTTTTGACCTGGCCTCCTTCATTAGCGCATCTTTGATGGGAAAGTCCCGAAACTTTGCAATAATGTCCCTCGGTCTGTCCCAACTAGAGGGCTTAGAGCACAGGGCCCGATGAGCGCGTTCTACCACAATCTGTTCTGGTGGTGTGTCGGGAAGAAGTTGCCGAAACAGTTCCGCAAGTACCTCCGCGACTACAAGGTAAGTTTCTGGCACGCCTCGGATGCGGATATTATCACTTCTGGACCTGTTCTCGAGGTCCTCCTGATCATCATGTAGGGATTGTAGCGCTTGTCGCAATGTGGTGATGTCTGACTGCAACGTGCATTGTACCTGTTGCATCGAAGACTGTGTATTTTCAAGCCTGTCTGTACGGTGCCCGATATCCGCAATGTCACGTCTCAGGTCCTGCAGCTCACCTCGAAGTTGATCGATGATATCCTGCTTAACCGAGAGAACTAGGTTCTTAAGGTCTGCAATATCTTGTTTGGAGCAGGCAGCCTCAGCGGCCATGTCGTCAAGTAGGCCCAAGTGCACAGATGGTGTGAGCGCGGGAGGCACCGCAAAAAAATGTCCGGTACTGACGACTTTTTTGCAGATTTCCGAGCGCCCCCGGGCATACTGCAGCGGTGGAACGAATTTCGGAGAAGGTAAGAGTGGGTGAGATCGCTAAATCAGCAGCTTATGCAGGGCTGGAAGGGAAAGCAGAGGAACTACACGACCATCTTGTCCCGCGGCTAGCCACGCCCACACATTGTAGGATTTCTAATGAATTCATTGGTAAATTCCTCAGTAAAATAAGTATTTAATCACATATTAGCAAGATATCTGGCTCTCACAGACCTGTAACATCTTCTTTAAGAGTCTCCTCTGTCCTCCACTCGTTACCTGTATTAATGGCACCTGTTTGAACTTGTTATCAGTATAAAAGACACCTGTCCACAACCTCAAACAGTCACACTCCAAACCCAACTATGGCCAAGACCAAAGAGCTGTCAAAGGACACCAGAAACAAAATTGTAGACCTGCACCAGGCTGGGAAGACTGAATCTGCAATAGGCAAGCAGCTTGGTGTGAAGAAATCAACTGTGGGAGCAATTATTCGAAAATGGAAGACATACAGGACCACTGATAATCTCCCTCGATCTGTCAAAATGATCACAAGAACGGTGAGCAAAATCCCCAGAACCACACGGGGGACCTAGTGAATGACCTGCAGAGAGCTGTGACCAAAGTAACAAAGGCTACCATCAGTAACACACCACGCCGCCAGGGACTCAAATCATGCAGTGCCAGACGTGTCCCCCTGCTTAAGCCAGTACATGTCCGGGCCCGTCTGAAGTTTGCTAGAGAGCATTTGTATGATCCAGAAGAGGATTGGGCGAATGTCATATGGTCAGATGAAACCAAGGTAGAACTTTTTGGTAGAAACTCAATGTGACGGATCGTCCTGTGCCCCAGACTGGACACATCCGCCCGTCAGCTCCTTCCCTCTCCCAGTAAGCGGACACGCTGCGGCTGTCCGAAGAAAGCAGTAACAGACCAGCACTTCCCTCAATCATGAGACAGGACTTCATGCTGTGAGGTTAAAACAGAACTCTCTTTATTACAAACACACAGAACTTATATACAATCTCCATTCACTGTGCACCGAACCCAACCCCCAATCCTATCAGCCACATCCCATCACAAATCCCATCAGCCACATCTCCTCACAAATTCCATCAATATACAGGGGATGTATCAGGTGAGGGGATTAAGGGATACAATAGGTTTCCCCCACCTGTGTTATCCCCCTGTAGTGCGGGTGCCGTCTGGGCAGACAGGGCTGTGCTGGCTGATTAAGAGCCCCAGCCAGATTATAGGATCGTCTCTTTGAAGGCTGGAGCTGCAGCCACATTCAAACAGGGTACACATAACTATAATAATAATAATAACAGTGAAGATCAGACATGGTTCTTCACATTACTCCCCTCTTGTGCAAACGTCCGGCAGACACAGCCAGATCCCTAACGGATCGGCTTGGGGATGACCGGGCCTCTACTGTCTCTAGTCCTGCGGGGTAGGGAGAGCGGGCGTGCGGCCTCTGGGGCACCCTGGCAGCCCCATGTCAGTCACCCAGGCTCCTAGGCCTGGCCCGTAGTCAAAGGGTAAGAGGCCAGCCCAGAAGCCTCTCCAGTGGGCAGCCCTCTTTAGTCTCCTCTGGAGGCATGGGAGACCTTTCTCCAGGGCTTCCTTTCCCCTCTGGGCCCTCAGCCCAGACTCGGCTCCCTCCAAACCTGATGGAACCCTCCCATGGTTACCCTGACTACGGGCTTGTCCCGAGTCAGCTCCACATTCCCCCACCCAAACAACAAGAGCCCACTCCAAAGCAGCAGCAGTTTCACTTACCCCTACCTGGCTCTCCGAGCTGGGGCTCGTTTTGCCCACTGGACCATGCCGCTGGGGAGGAGTGCCGGTTGCCCTTCCTCCCATACTTGGTGACAGCCGCTGGGGAGGGTCGCCGCCTGCGCCCCCTCCCGGATCTTCGTGCTGGGGAGAGCCAGATAATGGGGGTGTAAGCTGTGGAGGACAGAGGTCAGCGACTCTCTGCCCAGTTGCCAGTGCTTCTGCTGGTGCAGGGAATGTTGCTGGGCAGAGAACAGCGTCACTCTGCCCTGTGGCCAGCTCTTCCGCTGGTGGTTCCCTGCTAGCAGGTGGGGACCCTTCGCTGTGGGGCGGGCAGAGGCCAGCAGCACTCTGCCCTGTTGCCGGCGTTTCAGCCAGAGCGAGGATTGCTGGTGCAGGACAGAGGTCAGAGACTCTCTCCGGGTGCCAGCACTTCTGGTTGGTCCTCATTAGCTGGCGCTTCAGCCGGAGTAGGAGGGGCGCATGGTGCCTGGCAGAGAACAGCGTCTCTCTGCCCTGTTGTCGGCGCTTCTGCCGTCTCTAGTGGAAACCCATAGACCACTGCCTCAAATTCCGGCGACTGCATGCGGTCCATAATCGCCCGGAAGACTTCATCCCAAAAGTGATTGCCCACTTTCACCTCTTCGGGCTCTGGCTGCAATACCAGGGGCATAGTGGCTGAACCTTCAAGTCCGGAGGCTTGCCAATTACAGTGAGCGGCCTCCGGAGCTCGCTCTGTGACATCTGTCGGCTCACACTGCAGGGCGTAGCTCCCCTCGAACAGTACCAAGTATTCTGCCTCGAGGTACCATTCTCTGTCTACTAGTCTCTCAAGGTCTTGGCTGAGTTCACTTGTTGCAGTGGGGGGCAGGGCTCTCCGGCGCTTGTCACTAATGTCCCACCATCGGTCCATGTTGCCACTGCCAAAGACACCCCTTTCCTCGAATGCCTCCCACAACAGGCCAGGCCCACCAACATCCATCCCTTCTGGAGAATGGGGCTTTCTGGATTTTCGCTGCGGGCCTCGGGCTTCCAAGTCTATGGCTCGGTACTGCTCTTCGAGCCCAATCTCCTGTCGGACCAGCCTCTCTAGCTCTGCAACCTCACCTGGAGACGCAGGTCCCCTGAACAAGTAGAGCCTCCCATTCACCTGGTCCCTGATTTGTTGTTCTAGGGTGGGCAGATGTGTACCTTGGTGGGCGCTCCACTTTTCTAGGGCCGCTCTCCATCTCACGAGCCGGGCTCGGGTCCGTCTCTCAAACTCCCATACTGGAGTCTCCGATTCGAGGGTCTCGACTCCCCTCCAAGTCACCCCGCATCCCGGTGACTGTTCAATCCACTCCATCTGTGGATCCGTTTGGCTCTTCCTCGCCAGGGTATAACTTTGTTCTACGGCTAGTTGCTTTGGTCCGCTCTGGTCTGGAAGGAGTAGATCCCACCGCTGCCACCAATGTGACGGATTGTCCTGTGCCCCAGACTGGACACATCCGCCCGTCAGCTCCTTCCCTCTCCCAGTAAGCGGACACGCTGCGGCTGTCCGAAGAAAGCAGTCACAGACCAGCACTTCCCTCAATCATGAGACAGGACTTCATGCTTTGAGGTTAAAACAGAACTCTCTTTATTACAAACACACAGAACTTATATACAATCTCCATTCACTGTGCACCAAACCCAACCCCCAATCCTATCAACCACATCCCATCACAAATCCTATCAGCCACATCTCCTCACAAATCCCATCAGTATACAGGGGATGTATCAGGTGAGGGGATTAAGGGATACAATGGGTTTCCCCCACCTGTGTTATCCCCCTGTAGTGCGGGTGCCGTCTGGGCAGACAGGGCTGTGCTGGCTGATTAAGAGCCCCAGCCAGATTATAGGATCGTCTCTTTGAAGGCTGGAGCTGCAGCCACATTCAAACAGGGTACACATAACTATAATAATAATAATAATAACAGTGAAGATCAGACATGGTTCTTCACACTCAACTCGTTGTGTTTGGAGGAGAAAGAATACACCTCCCCAGGGTTAGCCCCCCCCTATATTAAGAATTTTTACAAAAGATCATTGCGTTTGTTAGATCTTTGTTAGATCAGGTTTGATCAACTGTTTTTTTCGTTAGATCTACTCTAAAATAGGCAATATTAACAATCTTTTTCAGGGGGGGCTAACCCGTAGCCAGCCCCCCCTCAACAAAAATTTCAACAAAATCTAACTGATTATGATAGCTCTGCGCTAGATCAGGTTTGATCAGACAAAATTTTTGTTAGATCTAGTCTAATTACTGAGAGAGGCTGGCCCCCCCTCAACTGAAATTTGGAAAAAAAAATATGGATTTTGGTTGATATTCGTTAGATCCGGTAAGATCAACTGTTTTTTTCGTTAGATCTACCACGCAGGAGGCGGTATTCACAATCCTATTTTGTGTGCGGGGGATGAGTATACATACGGGCTGGCCCCCCCTCAACTGAAATTTGGATTTTTTTTTATGGATTTTGGTAGATATTCGTTAGATCCGGTTAGATCAACTGTTTTTTTCGTTAGATCTACCACGCAGGGGGCGGTATTCACAATCCTATTTTGTTTGTGGGGGATGGCAATACATACGGGCTGGCCCCCCCTCAACTGAAATTTGGATTTTTTTTAATGGATTTTGGTAGATATTCGTTAGATCCGGTTACATCAACAGTTTTTTTCGTTAGATCTACCAAGCAGGATGCGGTATTCCCAATCCTATTTTGTGTGCGGGGGGTGGGTATACATATGGGCTGGCCCCCCCTCAACTGAAATTTGGATTTTTTTTAATGAATTTTGGTAGATATTCGTTAGATCCGGTTAGATCAACTGTTTTTTTCGTTAGCTCTGTCACGCAGGAGGCGGTATTCACAATCCTATTTTGTGTGCGGGGGATGGCAATACATACGGGTTGGCCCCCCCTCAACTGAAATTTGGATTTTTTTTTATGGATTTTGGTAGATATTCGTTAGATCCGGTAAGATCAACTGTTTTTTTCGTTAGATCTACCACGCAGGAGGCGGTATTCACAATCCTATTTTGTGTGCGGGGATGGGTATACATACGGGCTGGCCCCCCCTCAACTGAAATTTGGATTTTTTTTTATGGATTTTGGTAGATATTCGTTAGATCCGGTTAGATCAACTGTTTTTTTCGTTAGATCTACCACGCAGGAGGCGGTATTCACAATCCTATTTTGTGTGCGGGGGATGGCAATACATACGGGTTGGCCCCCCTCAACTGAAATTTGGATTTTTTTTAATGGATTTTGGTAGATATTCGTTAGATCTGGTTAGATCAACTTTTTTTTTCGTTAGATCTACCAAGCAGGATGCGGTATTCACAATCCTATTTTGTTTGTGGGGGATGGCAATACATACGGGTTGCCCCCCCCTCAACTGAAATTTGGATTTTTTTTAATGGATTTTGGTAGATATTCGTTAGATCCGGTTAGATCAACAGTTTTTTTTCGTTAGCTCTACCACGCAGGAGGCGGTATTCACAATCCTATTTTGTGTGCGGGGGATGGCAATACATACGGGTTGGCCCCCCTCAACTGAAATTTGGATTTTTTTTATGGATTTTGATAGATATTCGTTAGATCCGGTTAGATCAACTGTTTTTTTCGTTAGCTCTGTCACGCAGGAGGCGGTATTCACAATCCTATTTTGTGTGCGGGGGATGGCAATACATACGGGTTGGCCCCCCCTCAACTGAAATTTGGATTTTTTTTATGGATTTTGGTAGATATTCGTTAGATCTGGTAAGATCAACTGTTTTTTTTGTTAGATCTACCACGCAGGAGGCGGTATTCACAATCCTATTTTGTGTGCGGGGATGGGTATACATACGGGCTGGCCCCCCCTCAACTGAAATTTTGATTTTTTTTTATGGATTTTGGTATATATATTCGTTAGATCCGGTTAGATCAACTGTTTTTTTCGTTAGATCTACCACGCAGGAGGCGGTATTCACAATCCTATTTTGTGTGCGGGGGATGGCAATACATACGGGTTGGCCCCCCCTCAACTGAAATTTGGATTTTTTTTAATGGATTTTGGTAGATATTCGTTAGATCTGGTTAGATCAACTGTTTTTTTTCGTTAGATCTACCAAGCAGGATGCGGTATTCACAATCCTATTTTGTTTGTGGGGGATGGCAATACATACGGGCTGGCCCCCCCTCAACTGAAATTTGGATTTTTTTTAATGGATTTTGGTAGATATTCGTTAGATCCGGTTAGATCAACAGTTTTTTTCGTTAGATCTACCAAGCAGGATGCGGTATTCCCAATCCTATTTTGTGTGCGGGGGGTGGGTATACATACGGGCTGGCCCCCCCTCAACTGAAATTTGGATTTTTTTTAATGGATTTTGGTAGATATTCGCTAGATCCGGTTAGATCAACTGTTTTTTTCGTTAGCTCTGTCACGCAGGAGGCGGTATTCACAATCCTATTTTGTGTGCGGGGGATGGCAATACATACGGGTTGCCCCCCCCTCAACTGAAATTTGGATTTTTTTTTATGGATTTTGGTAGATATTCGTTAGATCCGGTTAGATCAACAGTTTTTTTCGTTAGATCTACCACGCAGGAGGCGGTATTCACAATCCTATTTTGTGTGCGGGGGATGGCAATACATACGGGTTGGCCCCCCCTCAACTGAAATTTGGAATTTTTTTAATGGATTTTGGTAGATATTCGTTAGATCTGGTTAGATCAACTGTTTTTTTCGTTAGATCTACCAAGCAGGATGCGGTATTCACAATCCTATTTTGTTTGTGGGGATGGCAATACATACGGGTTGGCCCCCCCTCAACTGAAATTTGGATTTTTTTTAATGGATTTTGGTAGATATTCGTTAGATCCGGTTAGATCAACAGTTTTTTTTCGTTAGATCTACCACGCAGGAGGCGGTATTCACAATCCTATTTTGTGTGCGGGGGATGGCAATACATACGGGTTGGCCCCCCTCAACTGAAATTTGGATTGTGTTTATGGATTTTGGTAGATATTCGTTAGATCCTGTTAGATCAACTGTTTTTTTGGTTAGCTCTGTCACGCAGGAGGCGGTATTCACAATCCTATTTTGTGTGCGGGGGATGGCAATACATACGGGTTGGCCCCCCCTCAACTGAAATTTGGATTTTTTTTATGGATTTTGGTAGATATTCGTTAGATCCGGTTAGATCAACTGTTTTTTTCGTTAGATCTATCACACAGGAGGCGGTATTCACAATCCTATTTTGTTTGTGGGGGATGGCAATACATACGGGTTGGCCCCCCCCTCAACTGAAATTTGGATTTTTTTTAATGGATTTTGTTAGATATTCGTTAGATCCGGTTAGATCAACAGTTTTTTTTCGTTAGATCTACCACGCAGGAGGCGGTATTCACAATCCTATTTTGTGTGCGGGGGATGGCAATACATACGGGTTGGCCCCCCCTCAACTGAAATTTGGAATTTTTTTTAATGGATTTTGGTAGATATTCGTTAGATCCGGTTAGATCAACTGTTTTTTTCGTTAGATCTATCACGCAGGAGGCGGTATTCACAATCCTATTTTGTGTGCGGGGGGTGGCAATACATATGGGTTGGCCCCCCTCAACTGAAATTTGGAAATGTTTTTATGAATTTTGGAAGATATTCGTTAGATCCGGTTAGATCAACTGGAAATAATAAAACCTATCTTTTAGCTTTGTATAGCGTTTCCAGGGCCGGCCTTAAGTGTTCAGGCGCCCTGTGCGGACCACCCCCGAATTCCACGGAACAGAGGTAGAGCTCAGCGGGACATAAATTCCAAATTTCAGTTGGAGTGACAACCCATATGTATTCCCATCCTCCTGTATACGAAATAGGATTGTGAGTACCGCCTCCTGTGTGATAGATCTAACGAAAAAAACAGTTGATCTAACCGGATCTAACGAATATCTACCAAAATCCATAAAAAAATCCAAATTTCAGATGAGGGGGGGCCACCCCATATTCTTACCTCCGGGGGAGGTAAGAATACTGAGTTGCATCCAAAGAACACCATACCTACGGTGAGGCATGGGAGTGGAACCATCATGCTTTGGGGCCATTTTTCTGCAAAGGGACCAGGACGACTGATCCGTGTAAAGGAAAGAATGAACAGGGCCATGTATCGTGAGATTTTGAGTGAAAACCTCCTTCCATCAGCAAGGGCATTGAAGATGAAACGTGGCTGGGTCTTTCAGCATGACAATGATCCCAAACACACTGCCCGGGCAACGAAGGAGTGGCTTCGTAAGAAGCATTTCAAGGTCCTTTGGAGGGAGTTGAAAGTCCGTGTTGCCCAGCGACAACCCCAAAACATCACTGCTCTAGAGGAGATCTGCATGGAGGAATGGTCCAAGATACCAGCAACAGTGTGTGAAAACCTTGTGAAGACTTACAGAAAACGTTTGACCTCTGTCATTGCCAACAAAGGGTATATAACAAAGTATTGATATGAACTTTTATTATTGACCAAATACTTATTTTCCACCATAATTTGCAAATAAATTCTTTAAAAATCAGACAATGTGATTTATGGACTTTGTTGTCTCATTCTGTCTCTCATAGTTGAAGTGTACCTATGGTGAAAATTACAGGCCTCTCTCATCTTTGTAAGTGGGAGAACTTGCACAATTGGTGGATGACTAAATACTTTTTTGTCCCACTATAAATCGAACCGTTATTCATGTGCTTTTATCTGCAATTTATTGTAAGCATCTGTCTACATTAAGAAATTAGGGTAGAAGAGGCATTATTAAACACTAATCTGCAACTGTTACGGTCAGGTAGACGAGGGATCCAGCAATGCAGGTAAGCACAGCTAAAGAAAGTCCAGAACACAGTCCGAGGTCGAGGGCAACAGAAGGCAGCAAGGTCAAAAACAATCCGAGGTCAGGGCAGGTAGATCAGGTGCAAAACGGTAAACAGGTCCGGGTTCGTAGGCAGGCAGAGAAGAATCGTGGTCGTTTAAACAGGCAAGAGGTCGTACCGAGATCAAATAGAATGAGAAATATAGCACACCCAACGTTAGAGAACGTTTAGAACGGGCAAAGACAAGGCAAACGAATGGGGTTTAAATAGAAAAGGAAACACTCACGTCATCACTCGCGCCGTAGAGCGTGTCGCGCCCTAAATTGCTTTCAGGTGCGTTGTCTGGAACCACCACCAGATGGCGCACTTCCGCCGTTTTCCCGCCGTGTGCGCGCGGCGACGCGCCTGGAGCGTGAGCGGGTGCGCTCGCCCGATGAAGAAGGACTGCAAGCCTCCCGAGTGACCGCGGCAGTACTGGAGGTGGAGCCGCCGACGTCGGGGGACCCTGCGTGAGCGGCCAAGGTAAGTGCAGCAGCGGCGCGTGTTACCCGTCGGCAACCCGCGTGCGGGACGGAGGTGGGGTTGCCGGCGCCCGGCGAGCCGGCGTTAGCAGCCGGAGAGGGAGCCGCGGCGGCGGCGCGCGTAACAGCAACCATCAGCCATAACATTGACCACCTGCCTCATATCATGTAGGTCCCCTTTTGCTACCAAAACAGCCCTGACCCGTCTACCAGATGGCACCTTTCAGTCCTCTGGTGGGGCCTCCATGGAATCGGACTGGTTTGTCCAGAATATACCACAAATGCTTGATTGGATTGAGATCTGGAGAATCTGTAGTCCAAGTCAACACCTTGAACTCATTGTTGTGTTCCTCAAACCATTCCTGAATTGTTTTTTGCTTTGTGGCAGGGCACATTATGCTGCTGAAAGAGGCCAATGTCATCAGGGAATACTGTGTCCATTAAATCGTTTACATGGTCTGCAACAATGCTTACGTAGGCGGTACACATCAAAGAAACATTAACATGAATGGCAGGACCCAAGGTTTCCCAGCAGAACATTGCCCAAAGCATCACACTGCCGCCGCTGGCTTGCCTTCTTAACTTAGTACATCCTGGTGCCATGTGTTCTCCAGGTAAGCAACGCACGTGGACCTGGCCATCCACGTTAAGTTAAAAAAAAGTAGAATTTCTTACTAGAAATTTATTTTCCCCGACACCAAGCAGCAGAGGGGGAGGGAAGAGGAAAGATACATATTTTTTCAAAAAAGAAAGTGTAGGTACACCGAAAACAGAGATGGGTGTGTTAGTTAATAAGGACCAGGAAGAGGCAGAAACTTTAAATAACTATTTTTCATCAATATATATATTAAGGAGGAACCTATGGCAATGGATAAGCAATTGATTACTGCAATTTGCAGAGAAATTGCGACTGGATGACTCAGGACAAGATGCTGCAGCAACTACAGAGAGTTAATGTAAACAAAGCTACGGGGCCTGACGGTATTCACCCATGAGTACTTAAGGAGCTAAGTGTAGGAATAAGCAAACCTCTGTTTTTAATCTTCCAGGAATTGTACCAGAGGATTGGAGGAATGTGGTTCCTATATTCAAAAACGGTTCAAACTCTTTGCCTGGAAATGATAGACCTGTGAGCTTAACTTTTGTGGCTGGGAAAGTATTTAAAGGTTTATTAAGGGCTAATATTCAAGAATTTATTGGGGAGAACAGGTGTTATTAGCAAAAATCAGCATGTTTTTATGAAACATAGGTCATGTCAAACTAATTTGCTCGAACATAAGACAAGGTTTTTCCAGAGCAAACACCTCTGGTGGTAGTAGAAAGATCAGAGGAGTTAGAGGTGGTGAAGATCTTAGATTCTCATATTTGAAGAGGCCATTTTGAATACCTTGTCTTATGGAAGGGTTACGGTCAGGACGAATGTACTAAACAACATAGCGCCTGGAGGTCTCCTGCAAGGGGGGGTCTGCAGGGATCGGGGACTTCCACCTACTGCACCCGGTGGGTCCTCACCTCGGGGTACAGGTTCCAGGCAGCAGTTGCCTCGTGGAGTAATTGCCCATCCGTGGGTATTGGCATCCCCGGCCTCGATTTAGACATATGCCGCGCTTGCCAAGAGCGCGCATTCCTGGTGGTGATGGACAGTGGCTATGCTCCTGAGAAAGGGTGTAGTCACGGAGGAGTGCCTTTTCAGAGGAAGAAGGGGTGGAGTCGTCCTACCTCAACACCTATCCTTGCCATATGGAGGGGAGGAGATCAGGTGTGAAGGGGAGGGTTCTTTGATTACCGACACTATAAAAACCCTCCACCCCCTTCACACAATGCTTGCTAGTTAAGGTGTGTTCCCCGTTTGTTCCCTACTCCCTTATATAAATAAATTAGAGCTATCTATTTGGATTACTCTTTTTGCCTGTGCCCCTGATTCCTCGTTACTGAACCTTTACTGCCAGCCTTGACCCTTGAACTGTTTTTTTGGATTATCCTCTTGCTTTTATTGTTTGTTTTTGTTTCTTTTGTTTATTAACCCCTTCACGACAATACAATGCATTTGTGACAAAGCCTGTACATGTACATGTGCTGTTAAACACATGCAGCTTTCGCCGTGATTGGCGGCTTTGCAGCATCCACGGAATCCTCACAAGTGAGGCTGTCCGTGGATCATGGGAAGAAAGCCCTCCCCCTCCAAAAAATGCCGGCTTAAACAGAGCTTAGGAAACTTTCAGAAATCACTTTTTTAAGCATAATTGGTGTTGCTGACATGCCTCCATATCGAGGCATGTCAGTAACACAACCCCCTTACCCCGAACGTCTTGTGATTGCTCCGAACAGCAACCACAAGCGCTATCAGTGAATGGCACTGCCGCCACTCACAAGATGGCGAAGCAAACTGCCAGAGTTCACAGAGGGTCTATCCAGACCCTCCTGAGAACTCTCAAGCTCCCCTAAAGGTTTGAAAAAAATGCACACCTCCCAAATGTGGCCTTTTAGTCCCCGAACAACCCAACAAACACATGCATGGGGGTATCACTGCGCTCAGGAGATGTTTCTGAACACATATTGGGTTGCTGTGTGACAGTCACATATACCAGGAGCAGTAGATTCATACCTGAATTACAATGTGTGTTAACAAAAATACACAAATAATTACTACCATAAAGTTTGACAAAGGCTGGTGGCAGAATTAGTGCATGGAAAGGGATAATATACTAGCATTTGGGGTGTCTAGTTTCCTAAAATATATAGTGTGATGGGGTAAATTGCATTGTCCGGCTGTCCCAAATGTCACATGAGGCAGAATGACCAGATTTGGGGAAAAACGCTACTTGTAATTATAAATAAATTATAATATATTAAATATAAACTCAGAACAAATAGTAGAACCTATTTAGCAGGTTTTTTCATTAGTTTTTGCAGATGAGTAAAATATTTTTCAAATAAAAGTGAGAGAAAGTCACCAATATTTTATCATTTTTTTAAATAGTAAATTAGTTGATATGATAAAAATAATGTTATCTAAAGAAAACCTTGCTTGTCCTGAAAAAACAATACAGTGGGGCAAAAAAGTATTTAGTCAGCCACCAATCCTTACATTAAGACTTTATTACATTAAATTAAAGTACAAATCTCAGGGGTCCTGTGGGGCTAAATCTTCTTCTGCTGGGAGGCAGTTCCACATATCCACCACTCATTAAAGTAAGTCTTCCTTACATTAAGACTTTACTACATGAAAAAAAACAGAGGAAAAAAAAAGAGAGAATGCCTATTCAGGAAATATAGGAAAAATATATAGGAAATATAGGAAAGCTTAAAAACGCAATTTGCATGTATACCTGAAAACCTATCTTTTCCGTAGTTCTGTCATAGAAACCTGGCCAGATTTCACACATCTTAAACCCATTCTTGTCAGTGGGCTCAGCGGTTCTGTGACGTACCTGGTGTAATGAAACCCTCCATCACTGGGGCCACTGGAGAGGCCCGACAGCCACCCTCCTCCCTATTGACAAATAATAGCTAAACAGCAACACTGGAAAATTAAAAAAAAGCCTTGGTCCCAAAGTCAACTACGAGAAACAGTCTTGTCATTAAGGGGTTAAAGCCTTGATCACAACCCTGCGCTTCTCTCCGTCTTTAGTTCTGACACCCACACACATAGCTCCTGGTATATGTCACTGTCACACAACACCCCAGTATGTGTTCAGCAATGTCTCCCGAGTACAGTGATACCACCCATGCATGGGTTTGCCTGGCTGTTTGGTGGCAAAAGGGACACATTTGGGGCATGCCCTGTGCTCATGCCCTATTTGGCACATCTTTGAGGTTGGCCAATTCAATGTGCCCAATAAAACCATATATTTCTGAACTAGGGTATTTCAAATGGTGTTTTTTTAATTCTTTGCATGCACACATTTAACCACCAGCCTTTGTCAAAGTTTGCAGTAGTATTTTTTTGTATGTATTTTTCCCACACAAGTACTTTAGGTATGAATTTACAGGTCCTGGTATATGTCACTGTCACACAACACCCCAATATGTGTTCAGCAACATCTCCTGAGTACAGTGGATTGTTGAACCCGGCCAATTCAAGTTGCCCCATCAAATCATACATTTTTTTAAAGTAGAAACCCCATGGGCATTTAACATGTCAGTACATGTTATCATTTTTTTTCTTAACTATTTTTATTAATTATTTTTTTTTCTTTTTAATTTTACTAATCACATTGTGATAAGAAAGCTGGGGTCCATTGTCTTGCACGGTTGAATGCAGTACCTGTATTCAACCTTCAAGGGGAGCCAGAGTTCTCAGGAGGGTCTGAAAAGACCCTCTTGGAAAGTTCTTATTTTTTTAGTAAAAGACGCGCCGCCATCTTGCAAGTGGCAAAATCTTGCAATGGCGGTTGTGACCGCTTTCCGGAGCACTCATAGCCTGTCCTGGGGTGGGGTGGGTGTTCGGTGTTGCTGAATGCCTTGCTATCAAGGCATTTCACAGGCATACAGTGTATGGTGGTGGTGGATGCTCCGGGGAGGTACCAGACATGGCCCCTGATGCTGATCTCGTTGTTGTTGAATCGAGGTATTACTGCAACATCGTTTGGGTACAGAAAGCGAACATAGATCGCTTTCTACACCCGTTTAAAGACTTGACGGTTCTGCGACGTCAACTGTCACTAACTGAAAGTTTTTACGTGACATGCATGGACCGTCAATTGTCCTCAAGCAGTTTTACACAAAACCAAGACAGCATTTTCACTTACAAATGCAAAAAAAAAAAAAAAAAGATTTTCCTTCCTATTGTGGTGGAACCTTCATATTGGGCTTTTTTGAAGCTAAGGAAGCATTGTTTTCATTAAACACAGTTTTTAATTAAATAGTTTGGTTTTTTTTTCAAGATTTTTATTTTTTTAAGATTTCAAGATCATATTATTTGACATTGAATTTCTACAAAAAAAGTGTAATTTTGGGGAAAACATGTTATACAATAAAATGCATTCTGTATTTGCTGTAATTTTGAGATAGCTTTTGAAACAAGACTTAAAAAATATAAATGTATATGCTTCCGTGACATACAATTTTGAGGGCCATGGCCTCTCTATATCATGCAGTGCCCCCCGTGTGCCCCCTCAATTTAAACACTGTACTTTTGTGTGTGTGCAGCCACGAGGGAGCACTAATTGATGCATAGGAGAGAAAAGGGCTCCAAACGGTCGCACAGGAATACGTTTTCAGCAACTGCTCGGGGCCCCTCAGTCTCCTCCGCAAGGCCATTGTGTCGGTGCCGGCGCTTCATGCTGAGCACCGGAAAATTATGTCATAGCTCGGGCGCTCAGCAGTAAAGCAGTAAAGCAGTAAAGCAGCGCGCACCGCGGCAGAGCAGCGAGACAGAGGCCTTGCCCTCCCACCACAGGACTTCAGCAAGGTAAGTGAACTTGAAAGGGAAGGAAGGGAGAGGGTAGATAGTGAGAAAAGGGGGTAGAGGGTAGATAGTGAGAAAAGGTGGGGTAGTATGAAAATTTAAATAAATAGAGAGAATGAATTAATGTGTGGATGCATTGTGTGAATGAGTGTTAGGATAGTACTGGTGAGGAGTCCGGGATGCAGGATAGAGAGTGGTCAAAATAAAGGCCGATGTCAGGGTTACGGAAGACGGGTCAGCGAGTAGAGGAGCCAAAACCAGGATACCAGCAAACAGCAAAGTTGAGGTCCAAAGCAAGGGTCAGGATACCAGACAAGCACACGAGGTCGCACAGCACCACATCTCTAAAGAATCAACAACAACTGAGCCATGAGCAAAGGCTCAATGCTGGCTTTTAAATCCACCACCTGTTAAGCCACACCCCTTTAAATCATGCCCCTTTGTGATGTCATACTGAGGCTTGCACCGTCGCATCCAGGTGTCTGGGATAGTGCGCATGCACGTTTAGATGTGGGAAACAGAGTGGTGATACAGCAGAGGTGGTTTGAGCAACTGGCAGTGACCATGGCCAGGTACCTGCTAGAAATGGGTACTCGGGTGAAGAGTAGCATTGAAATTTGTGACGATGAGTGAGAGTATGATTTAATGTGTGGATAGATTGTGTGAATGAGTGAATTAATTAATTGATATGTGGATTAATTGCTTGAATGATTTGTGAGAAGGCATTAATGAATATATGTAAATTATTTGTGTGTTCGAAAGTGAGAGAATACATAATTGTGTGCTCACGCTGGGCTGTTTGGGGACAAAGGTGGCTTACGCTGGGCTGTTTGGGGAGTGAGATGGCAATTCCTATGTGTGTAATTTGGGTGGTGTGGTGGTAAGGTTCTATGTTGGCAATGTGGATGCCAGGGCTGGCCTTTGTGATGTGCAACCTGTGATCTACGCCTGTAATTTAGGGGGTGTTAGGAGCTACCCGGAGGTGGACTAGGGGAGTCCAAGAAGACTGTATAACAGTCCAAGAAATGTATCAGAAGGCAGGCAACAGACTAGGAAAAATCCAACAACAATCTAGAGGTGTCAGTCCAGAGATCAAAATTTTAATACTGCAGGCAGAAGAGTAGTCAGGGCACAATCAGGGTCAGCAACATTGGTATTCAACAGGTTTAAATCAGTCAAAAGAGTAGTCACGGCACAATCCTGGTCAGCAGTGTTGGAAATCAATAGGTTAAATCAAAGGAGACAGGAACTGGATACTAGAACAAAACGGAGAGCAGAGATATGGGGAGACACTGAGCCAACGAGGTAGCATCAGAATACCTGAGCGCCAACATCAAGGTGAGCTGGGTTATTATAGGGAGATGTGTTGTGACTACACACACCTCGAGGGCTGGCAGTAGGCCGACAATTCCCGGGTTTATCAGGAAATTTCTTATAGAAACGCTAGAGCAACGTCGGAGCATGAAGATCTCTATGAGAAATCCATGATCTCTCCTCAGGACCATAACATTTCCAATGAACCAGGTAACGTAATGAATTACGAATTCTTTTAGCATCAATAATGGCTTGGATCTCATACTCCTCCTGAGAGTCTACAACAATGGAATGAGGACTGGGAGTATATTTAGTGAATCTATTACATACCAGAGGTTTAAGTAAAGAAACATGAAATGAACGAGGAATCCGGAGAGAAGGGGGAAGTTGTAACTGGTAAGTAACTGGGTTAATCTTACGGCCAATACGAAACGGACTAATGTATCTAGGAGCTAGCTTCATGGAAGGGACCTTAAGTTTAATGTTTCTTGTGGATAGCCATACTCTATCACCAATAGCATTGGAAGGGGCTAACTGACGATGCCGATCAGTGGCCTTCGACAGAGCTAAACGTACAGAATTCCACAAGGGAGGCAATTTAGAAACATAATGATCCACCGCAGGGACAGAGGAAGATTTAAAAGAGTCAGGTAACACAGTAGGGTGGTAACCATAATTACAGAAAAACGGAGAAACATTGGAGGCTTCATGAATCGAATTATTTCTGGCAAATTCAGCCCAGGGTAGTAACTGAGACCAATCATCTTGATGGTCCCCCACAAATAATCTCAGGAATTGTTCTAAGGATTGGTTCTCTCCATAATGCCATCAGTCTGGGGATGGTACGCCGAAGAAAATGCAAGGGATATTCGTATGGTGTTACAGAAGGTCTTCCAAAACAAAGCTGTAAATTGGACCCCCCTGTGACAGAACCCTCCATCACTGGGGCCCCTGGAGAGGCCTGAGAGCCAGCCTCCTCCCTATCGACTATGGGCCCAGGCCTTGTAGAGACTTCTGTGTATGAATACAGGGGTTCAGTTTCTGCTGATGTTCCCCATGTTTTAGCACTCAGTGTCTCAAAACTGTAACGTCAGCTGGACATCCTGTGGTAGGAAGAAGGCTGATTGTCTTAGCACTGTGAAGTGTTTCCTCTGTTATTGTGTGAGTTAGCCCTTGTCTTAAGACCCCCTGTAGGTATGACTAGGTGTCACTGCTGCATACCTAATTATCAATTACATAACAGGAAGCTGTGAATCCTGTGAGCTCCTGTTATCCCTGTGTCCTGGCCATTGTCCGTCTCAAGCCAATTATATGTCTATCGTCATTCCACGTCTACGTCTCCAGTTAATGTAATTATTTGTGTCTCATGTCATTCTGTCCTTCCCCCGGATATTGTGTTGCATGATTTGATCTAATTACTTCCTTCCTGACATGGTAATTAGATCATGTGATATTTGTCTTGACCCTTTTCTTACTTGTGTATATATAGCTCTGTCTTTGGCTTTAATAAAAGAGTCCTGTTTTCACCTCAACATGAGTGTTGCCTGATGTTTGGGGTGGGCTGTAGCCACGCTGGGTAGCTAAGCTTTGGATAGCCACAGTGCCAATGCGGCTCCGGTGCAGCGACGTCCCCCCTTCTATCTACAATGCTGGTTCTGCCTGGCACTGAAGGGGTTACTTGTTGGTGTCCCGTCAGGAGGAAGCAATGTTTGGCGGGAGTACCCAGTCGGGGTACAGGTCTGTCCCGTCACACCCCCTATCCGATACGATTTGCTGAGGAATGCCATGAAGACGAATAATCTCCCTGACAAAAACTGGTACAAGTTCAGGAGCGGAAGTTAACTTTTTAAGAGGAACCAAACGGGACATCTTAGAGAATCGTTCTACCACGACTAAAATAACAGTGTAGCCTTGGGATGGTGGCAGCTCCACAATAAAATCCATTGCCAGGTGAGTCCATGGGCATGAAGGAACTGGCAAAGGTTGGAGTAACCCCATAGGTTTGGAATGGGTACTGTTAGCAGTGGTGCAAGAAATACAGGCAGCTACAAACTCCTTACAGTCCTTATTCATGGTAGGCCACCAAAACTGACGTCCAACAATTTCTTTAGTACGTCACGCACAAGGGTGTCCCGAAGGCAAAAACGAGTGGGCCCAACTCAACACTTCTTCCCTATCGGCAGCGGGAACAAATAAGGAATTCGCTGGCCATCTACTGTGAACCAGAGCTTTGGACTGCAGCTGAAGAATACGAGAAACTAACGGCGATGCCACCTGAGTAGTGATGGAAGCAACGATCTGGGAAGGAGCCAGGATGGGTTCAGGAGTTGGTTTGGAATTAAAAACAGTATCAAATTGCCTAGAAAGAGCATCCGCTTTAATGTTCTTAGAACCAGGGCGAAAAGAAATTATAAATTGGAATCTGGAGAGAAAAAGCGACCATCTGGCTTGCCGAGGGTTGAGTCGTTTCGCTCTACTGAAATATTTCAAGTTCTTGTGATCCGTTAGAATTGTGATAGGGTTCCTGGCACCCTCAAGTAGGTGTCTCCATTCCTGAAGGAACATGATAATGCCCAAAAGTTCTCGATTCCCAACATCATAATGAGATTCAGCCGTGGAGAACTTCTTAGAAAAGTAAGCACAGGGATGAAGTTTATGAGTAAATTCCTTTCTTTGAGATAATACAGCTCTGACCCCCACTTCAGATGCATCAACTTCTATCACAAACGGTTTCGTAACATCAGGATGTCTCAAAACTGGCGCAGAAGCAAATGCTTGTTTCAACAGAGAAAATGCTTGGATCGCCTCTTCAGACCAAATACGACAGTCGGCCCCTTTCTTAGTCATACACGTGACCGGCGCAACAATCATAGAAAAGTTATGAATGAACTTTCTGTAGTAATTGGCAAATCCTAGAAATCTTTGGAGTGGTTTCAAGGCCTGCGGCTGAGGCCACTAAGAAATGGCCGAGAGCTTTTGTGGATCCATTTCAAAACCAGAGTTCGATATGATGTAGCCCAAAAATGCCACTTTAGGGACCTCGAAAACGCATTTCTCCAATTTAGCGTACAAACGATTTTGACGTAACAGCTGCAGCACAATGTGAACATGATTGCGATGGGAGGGCAAATAAGGAGAGTGAATCAATATATCATCCAAATAGACAATGACGAATTGTAATGAAATGTCTCTGAAAATGTCATTAATAAATTCTTGAAAGACCCCTGGAGCATTGCAGAGCCCAAAGGGCATCACAGTGTATTCATAATGTCCCATGCGTGTGTTAAAAGCGGTCTTGCACTCATGCCCTTCTTGTATCCGAATCAAGTTATAGGAACCTCTGAGGTCTAGTTTCGTGAAAACAACGGAACCCCTGAATCTATAGAACAGTTCAGGAATGAGGGGTAATGGATATTTGTTCTTAATTGTAATTTGATTCAATCCGTGATAGTCTATACATGGTCTCAACCCACCATCCTTTTTGGATATGAAAAAAAAATCCGGCCCCCGCAGGGGAAGTAGATTTTCTAATGAAACCTTTTTTCAAGTTCTCTTTAATATAATCTTCCAGCGCTCGAGATTCAGGCAAAGACAACGGGTACGTACGTCCTCTCGGGGGAATGGTGCCAGGAAGAAGATCTATAGGACAGTCATAAGGACGATGTGGAGGTAGAATGTTTCTGTGGCCTTGCCGTGTTTACATTCCAGCCACATCACCCTGTCAAGAGACTTACAGCCTGTACTTGCCTGTCTTCCAGCTTCTCCAATACAGACCATATCATACTATTCAGCCTGTGGCTCCTGACAAATATTAACATGTGACTTTCATCCACTCATTTGTGTATTTTGCAGCTGCATTTAGCTTGGACACACAAGCGAATCCTGAGCTGGGGCGAATCTCCTAAGTGACATCTCTAAGTGAGGAGTTACAAGCAAAGAAGGAGAGTATATTTATATCTATTGCAAGGGGAGCACTGTGTTTTGTTTGTTTGTGGTATTCAGAGTAAAGATGTCCTCCATGTTTGACAATGCGGTCAGGTGTACATCTTGCTCAATGTATGCAATCCTTGATCAGCGCTTCGAGGGTGCATATTGGTGTGCGAGATGTGTGCAGGTTGCTCATTTGAAAGCACAAATCCTGAGTCTAGAGGAGCAACTGGCAACACTGAGATCTATTGACAACTTGGAGAGGAGTCTGCTGCTCACTGAGCAAGCTCTCTCGCGGGTAGAGGTGGGGGAGGATAGCGGGATGGAGGTACAGGACAGTCAGGCAGCTAGCTGGGTTACAGTTAGAAGGCGGGGTAGGGGGAAAAGTGCCAGGGAGGCTAGTCCTGATCTAGCACACCCCAACAAGTTTGCCCGGATGGCAGATGAGGGGGATGTTAGTTCAGAGTTAGCAGTACTGCAGCAAGTCACTGCCTCTGACCGCCAGAGCGGTGTCTGCTCCAGTAAGGAGGGAAGGAGGAGCACAGGGCAGGCCAGACAGGTGCTGGTAGTGGGGGACTCTATTATTAGGGGGACAGACAGGGCGATCTGTCACAAAGACCGGGATCGCCGAACAGTGTGTTGTCTGTCTGGAGCTCGAGTTCGGCACATCGTGGATCGGGTTGACAGATTACTGGGAGGGGCTGGAGAAGACCCAGCTGTCATGGTGCACATTGGCACCAATGACAAAGTAAGAGGTAGGCGGAGTGTCCTTAAAAATGATTTCAGGGACTTAGGTAGCAAGCTCAAGGCAAGGACCTCCAAGGTAGTATTTTCTGAAATATTACCTGTACCACGTGCCACACCAGAGAGGCAGCAGGAGATTAGGGAGCTAAACGAGTGGCTCAGAAGCTGGTGTAGGAAGGAGGGGTTTGGGTTCATGGAGAACTGGGCCGACTTCTCTGTCGGATACAGGCTCTACGGTAGGGACGGGCTGCACCTCAATGGGGAGGGTGCAGCTATGCTCGGGGAGAAGATGGCCAGAAGGGTGGAGGAGTGTTTAAACTAGGGAAAGGGGGGGAGGGAAACTACAATATAGAAGGGGAAGATAGTATAGATAGAGAGCTGGGGCTTATAAATGTACCTGGGGGTGAAGCCGAGGGAGGGGTTAGAATAGTTAATAGGGATAGGCTTCATAGGAGAAAAAACCATACACCTCTAAATTGTATGCTTACTAATGCCAGAAGTCTGACCAATAAAACTGGCGAACTGGAGTTAATAATGTCTGTAGAAAATTATGACATAGTGGGTATAACAGAGACATGGTTGGATGATAGCTATGACTGGGCGGTTAACATACAGGGTTATAGTCTATTCAGGAAGGATCGAAAAAAACAAAAAGGGGGAGGAGTTTGCCTTTATGTAAAGTCCAGCCTAAAGGCCACACTGCGGGAGAATATATGTGAGGGAAATGATGATGTGGAGTCATTATGGGTAGAAATATATGGAAAGAAAAATAATAAAATACTGATCGGGGTTTGCTATAAGCCACCAAATATAATTGAAGCAGCAGAAGATCAATTATTAAAGCAAATAAACAAGGCAGCAAATCACAATGAGGTGGTTATTATGGGGGACTTTAACTATCCCGACATAAACTGGGAAACCGAGACCTGTGAATCTCATAAAGGAAACCGGTTTCTGACTATAAGTAAAGATAATTATCTGTCCCAAATGGTACAGGACCCAACCAGAGGGGGCGCTCTACTGGACTTAATATTAACCAACAGACCTGACAGAGTAACTAATGTGCAGGTCAGAGGGCACCTAGGAAATAGTGATCACAATATAATACATTATAACTTGTCGCTCAATAAGGGAACTCTTAGAGGAGCCACAAGAACTATGAACTTTAGGAAGGCAAAGTTTGATCAACTAAGAGAAGCCCTTAACACTGTAAATTGGGAAAATGTCCTCAAAAACAAAAGCACAGACACTAAATGGGAGATTTTTAAAAATATCTTAAATTCTCACTGTGAAAAGTACATACCGTATGGGAATAAAAGAGTCAGGAACAAGAGAAAACCAATGTGGATAAATAAAAATGTAAAGGTGGCAATAAATGGCCAAAAAAAGGCATTTAAGCTACTAAAACAGGAAGGCAGTGAGGAAGCACTAAGAAGCTATCGGGAAAAAAATAAAATATGTAAAAATCAGATAAAAGCAGCAAAAGTGGAGACAGAAAGACTCATTGCCAAAGAGAGTAAAACAAACCCCAAAATGTTCTTTAACTATATAAATAGTAAAAAGGTTAAAAATGAAAGCGTTGGCCCCTTAAAAAGTAATGAGGGAGAAGTTATAGACGGGGATCAGGAAAAAGCTAATCTATTAAATATATTCTTCTCTGCTGTATTCACAGAGGAAAATGAAATGCCAGCAGGATGAGATAAATGCCCCAGTAGATGTCGCCTGTCTAACCCAGGAAGAAGTGCAGTGCCGCCTAAAAAAAATAAAAAAAAACAAATCACCAGGTCCAGATGGCATTCACCCCCGAGTTCTAAGGGAGTTAAGTAATGTAATAGACAGACCCCTATTTCTAATATTCAAGGACTCTATAGTGACAGGGTCTGTTCCCCAGGACTGGCGCATAGCAAATGTTGTGCCAATATTCAAAAAGGGGACAAAAAGTGAACCGGGGAATTATAGGCCTGTTAGTTTAACTTCTGTTGTATGTAAACTGTTTGAGTCTTTCATAAGAGATGCTATTTTGGAGAATCTCAATGAAAATAAATGTATGACTCCATATCAGCATGGGTTTACAAGGGATCAGTCCTGTCAAACTAACCTGATCAGCCATTATGAGGAGGTGAGCTCAAGACTGGATCGGGGTGAATCGCTGGATGTCATATATCTTGATTTTTCAAAAACATTTGATACGGTGCCACATAAAAGGCTGGTACATAAAATGAGAATGCTTGGGCTGGGGGAGAATGTGTGTATGTGGGTAAGTAGCTGGCTCAGTGATAGGAAACAGAGGGTGGTTATTAATGGTACATACTCTGAGTGGGTGACTGTTACCAGTGGGGTAATATATTTATTAATGACCTTGTAGAGGGATTGTATAGTAAAGTATCAATCTTTGCAGACGATACTAAGCTCTGTAACGTGGTTAACACAATAGAGGACAGTGCACGATTACAAATGGATCTGCATAGGTTGGAGGCTTGGGCTGGGATGTGGCACATGAGGTTCAACACAGATAAATGTAAGGTTATGCACATGGGGAAGAAAAATCCAGGCTGGGAATATGTATTAAATGGGAAAACACTGGGGACGACTGACATGGAAAAGGACTTAGGAGTCTTGGTTAACAATAAATTTACCTGTAGCGACCAGTGTCAGGCAGCTGCTGCTAAGGCAAATAAAATCATGGGGTGCATCAAAAGGGGCATAGATGCCCACGACAAGGAAATAATTCTACCATTGTACAAGTCACTAGTCAGACCACACATGGAATACTGTGTACAGTACTGGGCACCAGTGTACAAGAAAGATATAGTGGAGCTGGAGAGGGTTCAAAGACGGGCAACCAGAGTAATAAGGGGAATGGAAGGACTACAGTACCCAGAAAGATTATCAGAATTAGGGTTATTTAGTTTGGAAAAAAGACGGCTTAGGGGGGACTTAATATGTATAAATATATAAGGGGGCAGTACAGAGATCACTCCCAAGACCTATTTATACCCAGGACTGTATCTATAACAAGGGGACATCCTCTACGGCTGGAGGAAAGAAGGTTTCTACACCAGCACAGAGGGGGGTTCTTTACAGTAAGAGCGGTGAGACTATGGAACTCTCTGCCAGAGGAAGTGGTTATGGTAAACTCAATAAAAGAGTTTAAAAGGAGCCTGGACGTGTTTCTTGAAAGCAATAATATTACAAGTTATGGATATTAGATTAATAGGGACAGAACGTTGATCCAGGGATTTATTCTGATTGCCATATTTGGAGTCGGGAAGGAATTTCTCCCCTGGTATGGGGCAATTGGCGTCTGCTTCATAAGGGTTTTTTTGCCTTCCTCTGGATCAACACAGTAGGGACACAATATGTATATAGGTTGAACTTGATGGACTTTGGTCTTTTTTCAACCTTATGAACTATCTTACTATGTTACTATGGATGAAATAATATACAGGTAAGGGAGCATCCTTGATGGCGTTGCATTTTGATGTTGCACGTTAATGTAGAAACATCTTGGTGGGGAAGAGTTAATACAATACATTTTTATATTTTGCCAAAATGGGCATATCTTTTCAAAATGTTACCATTCAAAATCCCAAGACCCTAGTTAGAGATGGTTCAGTCATTATTTGATACATATATCTGGAGAGGAAAGAGACCACGAATAGCTAAGACAGTCCTCTCTAGGAAAACTAAGCAGGGTGGAATGAACTTTCCTAATATACTTTGGTTATATCAAGCTAACATAGTAGCACATGTAAGTTTCTTGCAAATAGAGTACAATAAAGAAGAACCATGATACATTATTGAATCTGATGCCATCTCTAAGAAAGACCAAGAATATTATTTATGGTTGAACATTGGAAAAGAAAAATACCGTATTTGCTCGATTATGACAAGGTTTTTTTCCCCAGAGCAAATGCTTTTTCAGAGCCATCATCTTATATTTGAGGTCGCCTTCTAAACAGGCCTCAAATAGAGGTCTGACTACAAGACTATATTTCTTTATTTACGTATAAAGGGGGTATAATGCATATCTGGGGGGGCAGATGTGCATAACCGGGGGCAGGTTAGCAAATAAATGGAAATAAAAACAAAAAATGCATTTTTCTCAAAAATAGTTTACATGTGAATTAATATTTACTAGTAAAACTTTTTTCTTATAGGGTAGTCTTATATTCAAGCTTTTTCTTTTTTTCCTAAATTAATATTCAAATTTGGGGGGGGTCGTCTTATAATCTAATTTAATTAATTCAAAATCAATGATACTAGCTCAAACTCCACAAAAACAAAGTAATAAAAACAATCTATATAAAAGCTTCACAACATAATTTAGACAATCTTTCACTAAACCAGTGGTCTAATTTAAACACACTGACCGTCTCTGATGTATCGAAAAATAGTGAGATACTTCCATTCACAGACTTCGTAAAAAAATTTCAACTCTTCAACAAAGATATATTTCTTTATTTACGTATAAAAGGTTTCCTGAAAAAAAATTTCTAGTCCTCTCAACAATCTTCTTGAAGTCATATCCTCACATAAAAAAATAAACAAACTTGGAGCTAAATGTAACGAAATAATTCGATATTGTAAAAAAATATAATTCTTACCTTAGTCGCTTGACTTCCCTCTGAAGGATCGGCTTGCTGCTTACATAATAGTTTCACTTTCACATTTTTAGCTAGAAAGTACACTCCCACTTTTTGTAAAAGCCGTGTGCAGCTTTATGGAGTCAGTAAACTATTTTTAACAACTAAGAACATGCTGAAACATACCGTACTGATTAGTTTACACAATCATTATCTTACATAATATTTTATCTTAGGTACAAAAAAAAAAAAAACTTACCGAACGTTTACACAGTGTGAAATTGTGAGTTGAATCCGATCAGTGACTAAAATGGAACAGAGCTGTGTTGTTAAGAAATAAAAAATCAGTCCTGTCTTTTTTAACCCCTTCAGGACCGGGATTTTGATACTAAGGTGTCGCTAAAGGACCGGAGCCGTTTTTGTGTTTTTGCTATGTCTTTCTTCAACTGTAATTTCTCTCTTATTAATTAGTGCACCCACACAAATCATATATTGTTTTTTTGTGCTTTTTTTCAGCACAAGTAGGGCTTTCATTTGAAACCATATTAAGCTGGGTAGTACATTGTTTTGTTTTAAATAAACTGGAAAAAGTGGGGAAAAAATGAAAAAAAAACGCATTTTTTTACAGTTTTGTATACATACAAATTGTACACACATTAAACCAATGGGAAAAAATTATCCAAAATATATTCATTAACTTGTCCTTATTTGGAAACCACCCAATAAAGCCAAGATTTTCATCTATTTTGACCAGTATAGGGCAAATATTGCAAGGCATACATCACATTTTTAAAATGTAATTTTTTTCAAATTTGGCATGGTAGTCTAATAACTGCAATAGTTGTCACAGATACTGATTATCCCCCCAAAATTATATGTTTGTGAACAGTAGACAAGTCAAGGTGTACAACTAGGGTCATTTTGACACTTTTCAAACAGGGATTTTATTGCCAATTGCTGCCAAATTTTGAGGTATTTTCATATTTTTGGGGTTTTTTTTTGCATATGTTCCAATGTTGCTTTAGATTTCATATTGTGTTCACCAACATGCCCCGGTTCCAACAAGGCCTCACATGCATGTTTCATGCATTTTTTGAGGAAGCTATGAGGGCAAAACGGGAACATGCGCATTTTAGTTTTCATTTTGGAATTTTCAGAAATTGGTTTACTGGGCCCATATCCCATTTGGGATATTTTGGAAGCCCCCACTGTAAATGACCCCATAAACGTATCTATTTATGAACAGCAGACAAGTCAAGGTATTCAACTAGGGTAATTTTGATAGTTTTCAGGCAGCCATTTCTTCATTGATGTCTGCCAAAGTTCACGGAAAATTTATTTTATTGCGTTTTTTAATGAATACATTTCAATGTTGCAATTTATTTCTTGCACAGCATATGTGCAACAATGGAAGAAAACACCACATTTTTTTCACCAACATCCCCCGGTTCCAACATGGCCTCACATGCATGGTTCATGTATTTTTTGAGGAAGCTATGAGGGCAAAACTGGAACATGCACATTTCAATTTTTTTACTTTTTTAAATATTTTTTTTTTTATCAGATTGCTTGTAAGTGACAGGTTTACATCAATCAGGGAGACTGATCAATAATCAGCGACTTAAAATGTCACCGACAAGTGATCAGGTAATAATTATGTTTTTTTTTATTATTATTATTAATAATTTGTGTTTTTTCATAATTACCCTAGATGACCCCTCTCTCTTTGTAGGGCAGGGTCATCCATGGGCTGCCACAATGATCCAATCACTCCTATTGGCCAGGAGTGATCTGATCATCATCAGCCCAGCATTTGACCTGGAAGCACCCTGGACTTTCAGGTCAGAGCTGTTATTTTTTTAATTTATTTATTTTTAATTTTTTTAATTTTATTTATATATTTTTTTTACAATTTTTTTAACTTTTTTTTTAACTCTTTCAATGCTGATGCTCCATTGAAGCACAGCATTGACTGATATTTAGTCCCCACAAGCTTGTGGGGACTAATATTAACCCCTGCAATGCTGCGATGGAGGTCATACACAATCTCAGCATTGAAGGGATTAATTGAGCAAGAGGGGGGGTAGGGGTTAATTGAGCAAGGGAGGGGGTGTGGGCTGGTCTCCACACTCATGTGAACACCAAAGAACCCTGCCTCCCTGTCCCTGAAGCTGCCTGTGGCAGCTGTGACACAATCTCCCATAGACTGGAGATTGCAGGGGAGGAGTCTCTTTGATCAGTCCTACAGGACTGATCAAAGGGCTTGTGGGGGCTCGTTTTTGCTGTTCTGCCTGGCACCAGCAGCAGAGACCCATAAAAAACGGGAATTAACCCCTTCAATGCCGCAGGTTAACGCTGCACTGAAGCTCTCATGGAGCGATTAGGCAGCAGGGGGGTGTTGTGCCAGGCCCAATGTGTGGGGACCCAATCAACACACCACCCCCTTCCCTGAAGCTGCCTGTGGCAGCCTACAGAATCACTCCGTGGGGGTGATCGCAGGCTTGGGGGCAGGCTTAGAGTGGCTGTGCTGATCTGCCCAGCACATACTCCTGGGCAGACAGCAGCAGCAGCGCCCCCGCGATCACCATGATTGTGGCGATGTGGAAGGAATATTAGTTGATAGGTGACCTTACCTTACCAAGACTAAAGAGATGCTATCTGCACTATGTGGCTCAGGATACAATCATATCCAAGTTCCCAGTAGTTATGGTATTTGATGTGTACATGAATTCATTGGAGTTAAGTATTGTCATGGAGGCATTTGGGACTTGGGCGGCGGCTGGAGGCTGTATTTCCCATGATAGACGGTGGACCCCTGGATGGCATTACATACTTCCAGCAGGTGACAGTGGACACTAATTACAGTGCAATACCTGGTTCCTTTGCTTGGATTTATGTTTAAGTCACTCTGTATCTGATTAGGGGTATATGGTAGCAACAGTGAGAGCCGGAGCTCTCTAGATCCCAGTTTCACCCTTTCCTCCTGCCTGTCTGACCAGTATTATTGGTTCTGATGGCAGGATTGTGTTCATGTGCTTTTTGAGTGCTGTTATAACTAATTTGCATATGATCTGCATATTGTTTTACATATGGTGTGGTGCATGCTGGTTGTAGCTCACCACCACCTTATTGAAAAGCTCTTGGAGGCTGGTGGTGATTGCTTCCTCAATAAAGTTAGTTCCTGTTTTACCTCAATGCGAGTCTTGTCTTGTTATTGGGGTAACTCTTGGTGCTGGTGAATGGCTGGAAGACTGACCCCTTCCCTGTCCTCTCTGGGGTCAGACAAGGCTGCCCTCTCTCACCTCTTCTTTTTGTCTGTTGTATAGAGCTCTTCGCTGAGTGCATCAGACGGAATCCAGGGATCACCGCGCCAGGCAGAGACAAGAAAGAGATAAAGTGCTCGCTCTACATAGATGACGTGACCATCTTCTGCGCAGATCGCCGGTCGGTGAGAGCGCTCGTCCAGACGTGCGAGGACTTCAGCCGAGCTTCATGCGCAAAGGTCAACTGCGGGAAGTCGGAGACCATGCTGTTCGGGCAGTGGGACCTGACTTCTGAGCAGAAATTTGGGCTGTGGAGCCTCAGAGACCCATCGAAGGGAAAGTGCTGGTGCTGCGCAACAAGATTCTTCCCGTGCTGCAGTACGTGGCTCAGGCGTGGCCCCTGCTGGTCACCATTCACCGAGCCATCAACCGAGCAGTTTTCCACTTCATCTGGGGCTCCAAAATGGACAGAGTAAAGCGCGCAGTGATGTACAAGGAACCCGGCAAGGGAGGCAAAGGAGTGCCTGACATCCCTACCATGCTGAGGACCTTCTTTGTGTGCAACTGCGTGCGCAGGACTCTCAGAGACGTAGTGAAAGGCTCTGCTGGAAACTCCATGTCTCGCTTCTTCCTGCTGCCCCTGTGGAGGCAGCTAAAGTGGGACAGCTCCGTCCCTTACAATTGGACCATGCCCTGGTTCTACTCGGACGTGGGCAAATTTGTAAGGGAGCACCAACTGGAGGGAGTTAAACCAGACTTGTGGTTACCCCGTGTGATCCACAAGCTCATCAGAGCCAAAGACACTATCGAGAACATCCCAGGGCTCCCCGACGCCACAGCCAAGACTGTCTGGGCAAACGTGTCGTCGAGCAGGCTAACCAACAGACATAAAGACATGGCATGGATGGCCATTCAGGGAGGCCTCCCCCTAAGGACATTTATGCATGCCAGGGGGCTGTGCAGATATAGACACTGCCCACAGTGCATTGTGGAGGAGGAGACTTCCCTCCACTTGTTCTGGCAGTGCCCGTTTGCACAGGCCTTGTTCAGAGCCCTGGAGCTGGATCTCAAGGACTCTATCGAGAGAAAATACCTGTCCTACCATTCGGTACTTTACGGACTTTTCCCAGGGACACACACGGAGAGCGCCATTGAGGATGCTTGGCGCCTCATGTGCTGCGTAAAGGACGCTTTATGGTTTGCCAGGAACCGCCTGGTGCTGAGGAGGGAGCAGGTCACAGTCCGTGACTGCCGCAGGCTTATCCACAGCCTGCTGAGAGACTACTCTCTCAAGGACAGTCTAGAGGCTGAAGACTAGCCCCTTCTCCTCGGCCCCCTCTCCCCCCCATTTCCCCAGGTTATGTTCCACTAAGTGCTAACCATATGTGTCACGTCTGGGAATGTAATTGTACACTGCTTCTACTGAGCTTTCCGTAAACTGAAGTCGTACTGTAACGTGTATTGCCCTGCGTCGCAGTACTGCTTATCGTCAATCTGTACCAATATTACTGAGCTATGTTTTTCTGCTAAAACAGGTTGATGTCTGTTTTATCATAATCAGTTTTGTATAATAAACTTAAATACAAAAACAAAACTCTCGGTGCTGCCCTTGTCAGGGTAGTAAAGTACACTTCTGTATTCTTGCTGTCTCTGCTGCTGGTCCTGCCTGACGGTTGAAGTTTCGTGTTCCCGGTGGCCATGGGGAGAAGTAAGGATCATCTGGTGGGTGTACCCAGTCGGAGTACAGGTCGATCCCGTCACAAGTATAATTTGAAAGTACTCTAACAACAACTAATGTAATAGACCAGCTGTAACATGCAATGAGTAACTCCAAGAAAGATATAGCGAGCGATTGTAAATACGCTTGGATAAGGAATTGAACCTCCGTAAAAGTGCAGACATAGTAACATGAGCTGAACAGTATAAAAACATGACTGTAAGAGAGCATGCTTAATGATGTGTAGTACAGGACTAGTTGTATCTAACAGCAGAGCCGGCCTTAGGTGTTCTGGCGTCCTGTGCGGACTACTCCTCTGGCCCCGCCCCCATCCCAAAAAAAGAAAGGAATAAAAACTTGTAACAAAACCCCAGTCACTATATACTACGCCAAACATTGATGTGGTGTAGGCCTACCACTTCATTGTCTGGCTTAGTAGTAGGGATGCACCGAAACGAATTCTGGACTGAAACCGAAAGTGCAGCATTTACCTGGCCAAAACCGAATATGACCCCCCCACACCATAAAAAAATCTAATACTTTTATTTAAAGTAAGTAACACACCAAAATAGGACAAAACAATTAAATAACAATATTTTATATATATATATATATATATATATATATATTTAACAGCAATCACATTCCTATCATGCCCAGGCATACCCAGCTTCCAGGATATACTCGCAGACTTGGCATGATTGGAGTATGATTGCCCTATCTACCCCTTCTCACTCCCTTCTCCCTATCTACCCCCTTTCCCCTGTCTCACTCCCTTCTCCCTATCTACCCCCATCTAACTATCTACCCTTTCCCTCTTTGAAGTTCACTTACCTTTCAGGAGTCCTGCGGTGGGGGTGCAAGGCCTCTGCCTCCCAGCTCTGCCACTGTATGGAACAGTATAGAGTGATGGGAGTTATGATGTACTTTTAGAGCATAATTAGATCATGAAAAAGACATTGGAAATGGTACAGCATAACACCCATCACTCTCACACACTTACCAATCCACACATATACTAATCCACAATTACCAATCCACACGCATACCAAACCACACATATACACTAATCCACACATATACCAATCCACACATATACCAATCCACACGCATACCAATCCACACGCATACCAATCCACACGTATACACTAATCCACACGTATACACTAATCCACACACATACATCAATCCACACACATACACCAATCCACACATATACCAATCCACACATATACACTAATCCACACATATACCAATCCACTCTCACTGAATGCTTTCCTACCTTTCCTCTTTTCTCCTTACAGCTCCTTTTCCTTCTCTTCGCTCCTTCTTCAGTTCTTCTGTCTTCTTCCGGGTCAGAGGGCACGGACAGTGGTGGGCGCGGCTTCAGTGTTGTGCGCCGGGATCTGACAACAAACCCCGGCACACAGCAGCTGTTGCTGCGCGGATCACAAGGAAGCGGTATTGGAGGTCTTTAACAGACCTCCGGCTCCCTTGAGTGTCTTTAAGCCGGGTTCAAGGGAGATCCTTGAACCGGCTTAAAATCACTCAAGGGAGCCGGAGGTCTGTTAAAGACCTCCGATACCGCTCCCTTACGAGCCTGCTTCTCCAGCGGCGGACATTACTGTCCGTCTCTGGAGGGGTGCCGGGTGCCCCCCTGATGTGCGGCACCCGGTGCGGACCGCCCCCCCCGCTAGGTACGCTACTGGCGGCAGCGGTACGCTACGGCGGCGGCGCCCCCTGGAGTGTGGCGCCCTGGGCGGTCGCACAGGTCGCACACCCCAAAGGCCGGCCCTGTCTAACAGGTATCGGTAGTAACAGGCTTAGTAAAGTTTGAGAATGAGAACTGCACCTGTGTGGCCATGCATCCATATAAACAATCCGAATCAAGAAGAGTACCCAGCATAGCTCGAGTGTACTGCTAAGAGTAAAAACACCTTTAACACAGATGTTTTTTTTTTTATCACTTGAAATTTTATTGATTTTCCATAACAAAATGCATGGACCAAAAACAAAGGAGAAAAAAAATGGAACCGAAGGCAGCAAACAGCAGACCAATGCAGTACAACGTGCCACATGGCGTAATAACAGAACCCGGCCAAGTAGCCAGCAAAACAGAGCACAGTACATGTACATAGTAAAGATACAAAAAAGCAAAAGGCAATGCAATGAACATCAAAGCAGCCATATACACTAGAGGAGTACACAATCAGTGGCATGCTGCATCGGAATAGGGACAACAGATGACCTGTCCATGAAAAGAGGGACGAGGGAAAAAAAGGGAAGAAGGGAAGGGAGGGAATAGAGAGGAAAAGAGAAAGAGAAGCCTAGAACGAACGAACAGCCTTCAAGCTCCATGGAGTACGCATGTCATGGAGCAGAAAACCAGGAGGGGTGCCACGGAAAGAGGTAAGATAGAAGTCATCCCACCTATCCCAAGTAGCCTGGAAAATATGAGAGGTACCCATCGCCGAGTGGGCCATACATTCGTACGTACGGGTAGTAGCTACAGAGTACAGCACCTCACGAATGGAAGGAGGTGCAGGGTTCTTCCACTTCCTAGCAATGCAACTCTTAGCGGCCAGGAGGAGATGCATGAGAAGTTTACGACATGGGGAATCTAGATCAGGAGGGAGCATGTCTAGGAGGGCGACCGAGGCAGAGGAGACAATGGAGACTGGGAGCAACTGATTAATTAGGGCGAAAACTTCAGACCAAAAAGTAGTCAACAGAGGACAGTCCCACCACACATGAGCCATCGTCCCCCTGTGGCCACACGACCTCCAACACAGGGGGGAGGTAGACGGAAAAATCTTGGAGAGCTTGGCAGGGACATAATACCAGCGGAATATGACTTTACGGTCCGTCTCAAAATGGATAGCATTCCTGGACACACCCCGGATCTGCTCCAAGGCCGTATACCAGTCCTGAACATCAAAAGAACATTGGAGCTCTCTTTCCCAGGCCTCCATGTACGGAACTTACGATCGGGCGCACAGTCCAGCAGCGCCGCATAACAAACAGAAATGGCATGCGGGACGATGGGAGCTTGAAGACAAAGCTTAACAATTGGAGGCATGGAGGCCACAGACGGAGTAGGTTTCCAGTATTTCTGAATGACGTTACGGAATTGTAAGAACTTCAGGAAATCGTTGTTGGAGAGGGAATACTCGGCTTTCAGCTCCTGGAAGGAACGAACATGTCCTTGCGAAATAAAATGACGAACGGTCAGGACACCAGCCTGCAGCCAAGAGTCAACGGAGGCATGAGGCAGCAGAGGTCGTAAAACTGTAATGGGCGCATACACAGATAAGGTAGAGGGAAACCCCAGAGTGGTACGGTACCTGTCCCACAAGGACAGAGACAATTTGGAGGTGGGTAAAAGATGCGGCAGCGGTGGACGAACAGACTTCGGGAGCCAAAGTAAGTCGCTGAGCATCCACGGTCGAACGAAAGCATTTTCAAGGTCAACCCACGCCACACGTGCCGCAGCGGAGAACAGGTGGAGAGTCTGTGTGAGAGCAGCCGCCAGATAGTACTTCTTAACATCCGGAACACCCAGGCCCCCCAACATCTTGGGTCGTTGAAGGAGACGAATGGAGAGCCGCGCTTTTTTATCAGCCCAGATGAACTTGGAAACAGTCGACTGAATTTCGCGGAGAAGGGTAGGCGACACAGGGACCGGCAATGTCCGAAACAGGTAGAGCAACTTCGGTAGAGATTTCATCTTGAAGGAGACAATCCTACCCGTCCATGACAGTTCAAATTTGGACCAGCGAAGGAGATCTTCCTTAATCGCTCGCCAGATATGCTGGTAATTGACTTTAGCCAAAGTGTGGACAGATTTAGTGAGCCGAATACCCAGGTAAGTAAGATAATCAGATCGCCAGTCATACGGAAACATTGCCGACAGCCGGGCCACCTCCGCCGCAGGGAAGCCAAGATTCAGAGCCTGGGATTTGCCCCAATTGATTTTATAATAGGAAACCGTGCCAAACTCCTCAAGGAGGGAGTGCAGTGCCGGCAGAGAGCGCTGAGGATCCGTGATGGTAAGCAGAACGTCGTCAGCATATAAGGCAAGCTTCGTTTCTACAGAATGGCACGAAAAACCCTTGACATCCGGAGACGATCTCACCGCTATAGAAAGAGGCTCCATGGCTAACGCAAAAAGTAACGGAGAAAGGGGACAGCCTTGTCTCGTTCCATTGGAAATGTCAAAAGATCTGGAGAGGAAGCCGGCAACGCGAACACTTGCATAAGGACAAACATATAACCGGTCAATCGCCGCGATGAAGGCATCCAGGAGATGAAACGCACTTAGAGTGGCCATAAGGAAGCCCCAAAGGAGCCTATCAAAGGCCTTCTCCGCATCCAAGGAGAGGAGAAGGCATGGTTGGTGACGAGAGGAGGCGAGATGGACGATGTTCGTAATCCGCCGCGTATTATCCGATGGCTGGCGGCCCATGACGAAGCCGACTTGGTCATTACAAATCAAACTTGGCAGGAGACGATTCAGGCGGTCAGCCAAAATCTTAGAATACAGTTTGGTGTCTGTATTTAAGAGGGAAATCGGCCGATAATTAGCACAGACAGTCGGGGTCTTCCCAGGCTTGGGTATCGTAGTAATATGCGCATCAGCCATTTCCGAGGGAAGCGGGGAAGGCCCCATCAAGTGAGCATACAAATCACAGAGGTGGGGAGCCAGGATATGCTTGAACTTCTGATAATAAGAGTTAGGCAGGCCGTCGGGCCCAGGCGCCTTATGAGGCTTGAGAGCGGCAATCGTTTGAGTGACTTCATCCACTGTAGGGGGCTTAGTGAGATCGTCCCAACGGTCTTCCGAGAGCCGAGGTATAGGAAGAGAGTCCAGGAAACGACGAATATGTTGGTCATTCGGCTGCGGCACGTGCGGGTGGGAGCGCAGATTGTAGAGAGATTCGTAGTAGGTCGCAAACTGATCAGCGATGTGTTTAGGATTATAGATCCGACCCGCGTCCGGCGTTTGTAAATAATGAACCGTCGAGGACGAGGAATGTAAACGAAGCTTGCGCGCCAGTAGAGTATCGGCCTTGTTGCCTTTGGAGTAATAGGTTTGATGAAGCCGTCGCAAAGCAAGTTCAGTGTGCTGAAGGTTAAGGGCATGGATCTCATCCTTCAACGATTGCAATTCAGCGTGAGTAGCAGGAGACCAAGAAGCTTTATCGGTAAGTTCAAGAGCCGTAAGCTGGGCGGTGAGAGTGGAAAGGGAGCGCGTCCGAGCTTTCTTTTGTTGAGAGGCAATCCGAAGGAAGTGGCCACGGATCACCGCTTTATGGGCCAGCCAGAGTGTAGAAGGCTGCAGGTCTGGTGTCGCATTGGATTCGAAATACTGAGTCAAAGCCGTTTCGGTCTCAGCACAAACAGGGGACTGCTGAAGCAAGCTGTCGTTCAATCGCCAAAGGGGTGGAGGAAGATCGCGGCCACCTTGCGACAGGGACATCCAAACCGGCGCATGGTCGGACCACGTGATATTGCCAATGGAGGCGGAGCTGACAGACTGTAAGGTAAGTTTATCCACCAAAAGAAGATCGATGCGAGAATAGCTGGAGTGAGGATTGGAATAAAACGTATAGTCCTTTCCAAGAGGGTGGAGAACCAAGTATCAAACAGTCCACAGCGGTGAAGAAGGTGGTGGAAACGGTTGCCTTGCAATGTGAGCGCCTTCAAATATTTGGAGGACATGGTAGCAGAGGAGTCCAGCGTCGGAACAGGAGGAAGGTTAAAATCTCCGCCAATAACGGTGCGGCCCACCTGGACTTTTTGAAGTTTCATGAAGATCTTTTCTAAAAAAAACAGTTGGTTGTCATTAGGAGCATATATAGTGAGCAGCGTGAACGGAGACCCATTGAGATCGTCCGTAAGCAGGAGGAAACGACCCTTAGGGTCAGAGAGCTTAGAATGAAGCTGGAAATGGACATTCTTATGGATAAGCACAGCCACCCCGGCGGTCTTGGTATCAGACATAGCATGGTATTCAGTAGGATATAGCTTGAAGTTAAAACAACGGCCACTACATTTTAGCAGATGCGTCTCCTGAACCATCACAATGTCAGCCCTCCTAGACTTAAGCTCACAGAGAAACATGCGCCGCTTATGGGGAGTGTTGAGGCCCTTGGCGTTAACCGAGAGAACGGTAAGGCTCATTTAGAAAAGAAAAAAGG
Source organism: Spea bombifrons (assembly GCF_027358695.1). Taxonomy (NCBI): domain Eukaryota; kingdom Metazoa; phylum Chordata; class Amphibia; order Anura; family Pelobatidae; genus Spea; species Spea bombifrons. The sequence continues at coordinate 6,851,987 of NC_071099.1, forward strand.
AAAGAAGAGAGAAAGGGAGAGAGAGAGAGGAAAGGTGAGGGAGAGGGAAGGAACGGGACAGGAGGAAGGCTCAGACGAGGCGTCAAAGAGCCACAAAACGGTGTGAACTGACAGGCGAAGAAAAAGTATCGCCGCAGTACACTCCGATAGGGGGTAGCAACAAAACCAGCAGAAGGCAGCCTGCGTGTCGGCAAAAACCAAATAACATAAATGTAATAAATGTAATAATACAGGTGACAATAAACAATATACAAATGCAGCCCCAGGAATGTCAGAAAGGCACAGGACTGAGGCAAGAGCACCTGAGAAACGTGAGTAGAAAGACAGGAGAGAAAATAAAACATACAGAAACAATAAAAAAAAATAAAAAAAAAATAGGGAAATATGTACGTGTGGTGCAGCGAAAGGCCCATGGACACATTACAGCCCAAAAACATGGGAAACAAGCAGACTGACGGCCAAGCAATAGGGGTACATATGTGTGTAAGGCAAGAACAGACCATGCCCAAAACCACCCAAAAAGAGAAAAAGCCCCCGAGGCACCGGGCAGGTATACAATGCATCAGAAAAGGCCACCACATATGAGAAACAAACAATAATAATAAGATGAAACAAAACAAAACAAGTGTACGTATGTGCAATGCGGCAAAGGGGCAGGAGACAGAGGACAACCCCCAAATATAGAATATAATCGAGCATGAGCCCAAGAAGGGCCATACGGCATACAGAAGCAACAAGGGTACCACAAGGGCACCCAGGCACAAAAACCACTACGTTAGGGGCTCCCAGCACGGAGGAAAAAGAGCCACTACGCATGTAATATGAGAAAGAGAAAAAAAAAAAAAATAGAAGGGAAGTAAACGTGTACGTGTGGTGCAGTGAAAGGCCCAGAGGCACATAACAACCCAAAGACATGGGAAACACTCGGGCAGATACCCCAAAAAAACAAGTGTACATGCGTGTATGACGCAATAACATGAAATACATAAAACTAATACAGTAATAAGACAATAAAATAAGAAAATAAATAAAAAAAATAAATAAAAAAAAAATAAGTGTACGTGTGTGCAATGCGACAAAGGGGCGAAAGACATACAACAACCCCCAGTTAGGTAACAGAATCTAACAGAAGCCCAGGAAAGGCCATACCGCGTAAGGCAATCATACAACAGGGGTACCACAGGGGCACGCTAGGGGCCCCTAGCATGGAGAGAACAGAGCCCCCACGCAAGTAATGTAAAAAGAAAAATAAAAATAAAAAATACCACAAATCAAAAAAGAAAAAGAAGTAAACGTGTACGTGTAATGCAGCGAAAGGCCCATACAAAGGCTAAAATTCAAAACAGGGAAAGAAGCAGTCACGGGACTGGAGACTGTCCAGACTTCGGGCGCCGAGTCCTCACTAGTTCCCATTCCGTGGAGAGGTGACGCGGTGGAGAAGACGATGAAGGATCCGCCACAGGTAGGTCGTCGGCCGCAGACAGGATGTTCCAAGAGCAGAGGAGACGAAACCCATCCGCCAGAGACAGCACCACCGACTGGACACCATTACGGGACAAGATGAGCTTTGTCGGATAACCCCAACGGTACTGGATAGAATGTTCGCGCAATAACGAGGTAAGTGGTGTAAACTAATGACGAGCAGATAAGGTCGCAGCGGAGCGATCAGAGAACAGCTGGAGGTTTTCATAAGGCGCAGGAAACGATGGGTTCTTCCTGGCAGCAGACAAAATGGACGCCTTCACCTTAAAATAGTGGAGCCGGAGGATCACATCACGGGTGGCCGACACCGGGAGCGATTTCGGCTTCGGGAGCCGGTGTATGCGATCCAGAAGGAGATCAGAGGCTGGAAGCTCCGGCACAAGGGAATGAAAAAAGTCCTTAGCGAACTCCTCCAGGGAGCTATTCGGGACCTCCTCAGGGACCCCCCGAGGCCTCAAATTGTTGCGCCTCGACCTGTCCTCAATATCCGCCACCTTGAGTTGGAGTTGGAGGACGGTGTCAGCCAGATCGTTATGGCGATCAACCAGTTCGTTATAGGCCCCAGTATATTCCTCGAACTTGTGCTCCAGGTGATCAGTCCGTGACCCAAGCTGGACTAGGTCTTGCTTGAAGTCGGAGAGCATATCTTTAATAGAATCCGTCACCGAAGTCTTCAAGTTCTCCAGCATATGTTGGAGAAGTGCAGGAGTAACCTGTTGATCCTCTCGCAAAGGTAAGTCATCAACGGCAAGGTCCGGCTGCGAAGACACGAGGGAGGCCTCGTCGCCATCTTGGGATGGAAGACCAGCCCGCGCCCGCTTCTCGAAATACTGAGGCAGTCTGTTGGAACCTCGCTTGGCATGCTTAGACGCCATCCCAGGGATGTCACAGGGAACAAGCCCACCTGGAGGAACCAAAAATCCACGAATAAAAGCTTTTAACGCCGCTTTGAAGCCGACACGCAGGGAGAGCTCTTCACTTAAGCCGCCATTCAGCTCCGCGGTCAGGCCACGCCCCCCTAACACAGATGTTTTAATTAGGCACTGTTAGTGAAAGGAACATATAGATGTAGTGATGTGCATATTAAAGGACTGTGTTGCTTTAATAGGCAGGGGATTCCTGGAGTAGGAGGGGTTTATGTGAGCACATGTTGATGTGAGTTGAGCAAGGACTCTACGAGTGATGTTGTTACTGATTAAAGAATAAGCTGTTCATCTGAAGTGAGTGTCAGCATTAATTATTCTGCAAGAACCATAGAAAACACAACATGGTGTCAGAACAGGATTGAAGGGAGAGTTTGGTGTCTGAAAGTCTGCTAAAGAGTGTTCCAACAAGCTGCCATCTTGCTGAGAGTTGAATAAAAAGTCTGCTGAAGTCTGCAAAAAGAAACGTAGGAAAACATGGAAGCTCTGCAACCACCACCAAAACTTCAGTTAACTGGGAATGTTGCTGCAAATTGGAAGAGATTTAAACAAAGATTTGAATTATATCTCTCTGCAATTGATGCTGACAGAAAATTAAATCCTCATTATTTCTGCATGTAGTGGGTGAAGAAGCACTGGAAGTGTACAATAACTTTGTGTTTTCAGAAGGAGATAATCTAAAATTAATGCCAATAATGGATAAATTTGAAGAATATTGCGTACCTAAAAGGAATGTCACATATGAAAGGCACAGTTTTTTACATGCATGCAGAAGCCAGGAGAAATGATTGATCAGTATGTAAATGAGCTGAGAAATCACAGCAAAACATGTGAGTTTGGAGAATTAACAGATTCTTTAATAAAAGACAGAATTGTTTGTGGGATACCAGATAATTGACTGAGAGAAAGGCTACTAAGAGAGCGAGACCTGAATCTGGACAATGTTTAAAACATTGTGTAGAGCAGCTGAAACAGTTAAATCACAGGCTAAAGAGTTGGTTACTGAAACATGCACGGTAGATTAACTGAGGAGTGAGCAAAAAAGTAAAATGGAGAATAAAAAGATGCAAAACAGAAAAGGAAGCAGAGTGAATATAGATAAGCAGCAAAAGCTTTGTAATAGATGTGGTACTGAACATGAACAGAGAAAATGTCCTGCATATGGACAGAACTGTAATAAATGTGGTAAATTAAATCATTTTGCACGCTGCTGCAAAAGTGCAGGAAAGCAAGTTCACACAATGCTATGGAGCAATTCTATGTAGACACACTGCTGCAGAATGAGAAACAAACAGAGGACTGGATCCTTACACTGCAGGTACAAAATATAAAGATGCTCAAATTAATGTGATATCAGAGTCTGTGTTTAATCTGATGAAGCCAAGACCAGCACTACAGGAGACTAATATCAGAGTTATAGGATACTCTGGTGCAAATATACACATGAAAGGCAGATGTTTAGCAAAAGTGACATATAAAACTAAAGTGCACACTCTAGCTTTTATTGTGGTTCCAAAAAATGTTCAAGCAATATTAGGTTTATCATCTTGTGAAAGACTGAATCTAGTGACAAGAGTACTTGTCCTGGAAACTGGAAGTGATCCAGAATATGAAGGCTTATTGGAAGAATACTGTGATTTATTTAATGGGCTTGGTTGTCTGCCAGGTGAACACATCATTGGGATAGACAAAACGGTACCGCCAGTGGTACATCCCTGCAGAAAAGTGCCATTTGCACTTCAAGACCAACTCAAAGCAGAGCTTGATAGAATGGAAAGCATGGAAGTCATTGCAAAAATAGATAAACCAACTGAATGGGTAAATTCTCTGGTAATAGTAGATAAGAAAAATGGAAAATTACGTATTTGCCTGGATCCTCGCGATTTAAATAAAGCCATAAAAAGAGAACATTTTAAGTTACTTACTCGCGAAGAGATCATGTCGCAATTTGCGAATGCTAAATATTTCAGTAAATTAGATGCTTCCTCTGGATTTTGGCAATTGAAGTTGGATGAAGACAGTTCAAAGTTGTGTACGTTCAACTCACCATATGCTAGATACAGATTTATGAGATTACCATTTGGTATTGCATCTGCCCCAGAAGTATATCACAAAACTATTCACATGCTATATGAGCACATTGAAGGTGTGGACACATCCATGGATGATATTATCATATGGGGAACTACTAAGGAAGAACACGATTCTCGTCTCAGGAAAGTTCTAGAAGCTACTCGACAAACCAACTTGAAGCTAAACAAAGAAAAATGCCAATTAGGACTAAAAGAGCTGAAGTTCGTTGGAGACATCATCAGTGATCAAGGCGTAAGGCCTGATCCCATGAAGATATCGGCAATACAATACATGAAGAAACCGCAAAACGTAAAAGATGTGCAGAGGTTTCTAGGTATGGTTAACTACATGGGAAAGTTTATACCCAACCTGTCAGAGAAAATAGCACCGCTGAGATGGTTACTAGAAAAGAAGAATGCATGGAACTGGAATCATGAGCAAAAAACGGCATGGCAACACTTAAAGGAAGTGCTTACGCATGAACCGGTGTTAAAGTTTTATGATCCTGCTAAAGCCATTAAAATATCGTCTGATGCATCACAAAATGGAATAGGAGCAGTTCTACTACAAGACCATGATAGTACCTGGCAACCAGTAGCATATGCTTCCCGCTCCATATCTGGTGCTGAAACTAGATATGCTCAGATAGAGAAAGAACTTCTTAGTATCTTGTTTGCATGTAACAGATTTCATCAGTTTATTTCAGGACAATTGGTAAATGTGGAAACTGATCACAAACCGTTGATAGGATTGTTCACAAAGTCTCTCAATGACTGTCCTCTAAGGATTCAAAGACAGATGATCAAATTGCAACGTTATACCCTAAAGGTGACATACACACCAGGGAAGATGATGTATACGGCTGATGCATTGTCCAGAGCAGTGGATGAAACAGCTGGTCAAGATGACAAAGTAGCTGAAGAAATTCAAGCTTACGTCGATATGGTCACCTCAGCTATGCCTATTACAGATGCAAAGATGCAGATGATCCGTCAAGAAACAGAGAAAGATTCTACTTTGGATAGAGTTAAACGTGCTATTCAAATTGGATGGCCTGATGTTGTCAGATATTTTATGCTAGAAAACATGTATTCTATATATTCTGTATTTACATGAGCACAAAATGGAGTCAGAGCCATTTTATTTTATTTAATCATATAACGGTTATTTCTGTGTGTCTTTGTTCCCTCTATAATAATCTAAAGATAAGGTGACCAAGGATAAATTCCTAACACATATGTAATGGTCTTAAGTTATTTCTTAGACCAGAGCGTCTCTCGCAGGTAAATTAAGAAATTACAAGGATGTAAAAATGAGTGGAAGTGCTAATTATAATGGGTAAAACCCACCGTTATGATTGGATAATTCCAATCAAGAGGTGGAGGCTATGATAATAAGCTATGTCTTTAAAAGCTTATGTCTTTAATAATTAAAGAACTAACCTAAAAGACTCACCTTAAAAACGGACCTGAGAAACGCACCCTGAAACAGACAGACCCTGACGGACTCATTTAATTTACCCCAGAGAATTGGAATCTCAAGATCCTGGCACCATAATCTTACTCTTAGAATTACTTTGAGTCCCAACCTATATAACTTTTAGTAAGTTATATTTCTTTCCACTTAATTTCTTACCACTGAACCTGGATTAACTTCTACAAGGACCAGTTGGACAACAGCAACAAGTGGTGGTAATTATAATTGTTTTATTATTCTAAATAGAGGTGAATTTTGTCTTCTTCGTATAGAATTCCCTGTTTCTGGGAAGTACTATATTGCATTATTGTATATGACGGCTTGTGAGACTGCAGCTTATAACCCGTGATAATGACAATAATGAAAAGGTATTTTTACCTGTAGATGGAGTTTGACATTATTTGCATCTATTAGGAATTTCACTAAACACTCTTAGACATTATTAAATTATTTTTAATTGTCATATTAGTTAAACTAATATAATAGCGTTAGTGATCTTTTTATTACCGCCCTGATTATCATTTTTGGTTGCTGAGTGGGATGGAAATTAATTGTGTGTGTTAGACTCATAAAGTATTAACTCATATTGATAACTATCGATAATATACTGTATTTGAATTGATTCATTTTTGACATGTTTTAAGAACTTTGTGTTTTATATTATGCACTGTGTGACTTATATATAGATTTTATAGATTGTATTCACAATAAATAATATTTTTGATTGATTATCTTCGTGATATATATCTAATTTGAATTATAATTTTCAGCGATCTGAAAGGATTTAGGATCGGAGATAAAATATAGGGTATCTCCTTAAATTAATATTGTGGATGTGGTACTACAATATTTGGTAGCGTCGTTATTTTGCGTGTGTGATAAAATATTGGTTTTACCGATTTTGTCTCATTAATATCCCTAACAATGTCAAACAGAGTTGCATAGTTGGAGTCCAAGAATACTGGAACTGCAGAGCTGAACTGACTGTCGTAAATTGAATCATCTTTAAAGGCAGTAAGATTGTGATTCCTCATAGTCTCCGCAAGCTCATGCTGGAGAAAATCCATGAAGGCCATTTAGGCATTGAAAAATGCAGGAAACGAGCAAGAGAAGTAATGTTCTGGCCACAAATGAACCAAGATATTTCTGATATAGTGTCCTCCTGTGATACACGTGTGCAATGCAAAAGAACCACTGCAGCCACATCCAGTTCCAGAAAGGCCATATCAAAAGGTTGGTGTTGACTTGTTTACATGTAACAACACAGATTTTGTCATTATCACTCCTCATTCCTTGTATCCAAAAGTATGTGGATTGAGATCAACTTCGGCTGAGAATGTGATTCGATGCATAAAGTCAGTCTTTGCTAGACATGGAATTCCTCAAGAAGTGTTTACTGACAATGGCCCACAATTTGCCAATGCCCGATTCACACAGTTTGCCAAAGAATGGGAATTTGTACATACTACATCAAGCCCATATTTTCCACAGTCCAAAATCTGTTGGAATTGTCAAAAAACTAATGCAGAAAGCTGAAGAGAGCAAAAGTGAGTTTTATAAAGCGCTGATTGCATATCGCAGTACGCCACTCGCATGTGGTTACTCGCCTGCACAACTTCTTATGGGAAGACGCCTGCGTACTAATCTACCTATGAAGGATGACCTGCTTGGAACAAGGACTGATGCACAGGTAAAGCAGTTTAAAGAGAATCAGAAGGAGAAACAGAAAGTCTATTTCGACTCAAGAGTTAAATCTTTACCTGAGCTGCATAAGGGAGAAAAGGTGAGGATTAAGGACAAGGACAATACGTGGACACAGAAAGGTTCCATAGATGAACAAGTGCAACCTAGATCTTACACGATTCGGACAGAGGAGGGAAGGATTATTCGAAGAAATAGAAGAGACATTCTAAAAGAGCCAGAGCAGAAATGTTCCAACACTGAATCGGATGGAGTACTATATTGCAACACGGAGACTGAATCAGAGACTGATCAGGTTGTTAGACGGTCTACACGTCGAAGGAAAAGTCCTGAAAGACTGATAAAGTCATGTTAATATATCTATATCCAACAAGTGAGACAGTATGCATAAGTACTTGTTAGATAGATAAATGTTTGGTTATAGCATGTTTTTCTTTAGCATGTCATATTCTTAAGAGAGGAAGGTGTAGTGATATGTGCATATTAAAGGACTGTGTTGCTTTAATAGGCAGGGGATTCCTGGAGTAGGCGGGGTTTATGTGAGCACATGTTGATGTGAGTTGAGCAAGGACTCTATGAGTGATGTTGTTACTGATTAAAGAATAAGCTGTTCATCTGAAGTGAGTGTCAGCATTAATTATTCTGCAAGAACCATAGAAAACACAACAATAGAGATTTCGAATAATGTGTAAAACAGGTTTGGGAAAGTTTATGTTTGAATTAACAACACCTGTGTAGCGCCATGCATTCACAAAGCAGTCTGTACCAACAACAAAACCCCACGTAGACCCCGTAAATGAGTTAATAAACGACCAAGCAAGCAACGGGAAAACAAAGTATAAGCGGAAGGGGGATGCCCCCTCTCGAATAACCCAAAAAAACCAGATTTGCAGGAGTCGTTTGGCTCCTGAAATGCAGACATGCCGCACCGCCAATACTAGCCGAAAACCGCAATGTCCCTTCCTGAAGTTCCGTGACATCACTTTCTATATAGCATCAGCCAACATTAAGCGCTTTAACGTAGCTGTGGAAGGGAGAGGCGTTGGTTAGCTGTAGTTGTGGGAGGGGCTATAGTTATTTAACTATAGCCCCTCCCACAACTACAGCTAATATACATTAGCCTTCACTTATATTAGCATTAGGGTCTAATATTTATATATATCGGCAGCAGGGTATAATATTAGTATATATTAGCAGTAGGGTCTAATATTAAAGAATGAAAAATAACTGCCAGTTCAGCTGTTATTTTGAAATCATATTTCAATCAAGGTCTCTACTTCAAAGAGATAAGTACATATTATGTAGGTAAAAATGGATGTAGAATGCAAACATATATATTTGTGTACGGAGTCTGGGACATTAGTGTGATGAACGAGAATAGTGAGACTGACGAAACGCCTACCTGCAAGATCTGAGGTGTGGGTGTGGGAAAAGCATGACCCTGACTCAACACATCGCACCTGAGGGTGAGCGGTAGGGGGTTAAGTAGTTCCCCAGACTCCGCCCACAAATACGGCCATTGTCATAGCCTCTAACTTGTGTACGGAGTCTGGGACATTAGTGTGATGAACGAGAATAGTGAGACTGACAAAACGCCTACCTACAAGATCTACCTACAAGGTGTGCCTTGATGGACGGTACGCCAAAAAGAGGCCAAAAGGTAAGCATTGCAAATATTTATTCCAAAACTGCAACAAGGTGATCAGTCAACAAGTTTAGAAAAAGCGATACCCATTTCCACCTGCGGATCTGGGATGTACCTAGCATAACACCCTCAGTTCCATCTACCAGGATGCTTGATGACTTGGGCAGGCGCCCCATTCTTAGAAGCAGCTGAAGCTGCGCCTATATGGAAGGAGTGAGCCGAGAAACTCTCAGGGTCGCAACCTAATTTAGCCGATAGGATACATACATGCGTAACAAACTGTATGGTGGTAAGGGGTCTAATCGGGAAAGGAAGCAGAGGACTATCCGGTGGTTTGTCTGCTAAAGCGGATAACAGTAGGTCCAGAATTGCCACTGAACACCATTGATTCTGTGTAGCAAAAATCTTAATGAACATGCCCGGTCCTGTCTGATGTGTCTTGCAACATCGCGAATGCAAGCGGTAACCCTGCGGCTGTCATGAGGAACTGACTGCCCGAGTAAGAAAACTCGCTGGGAAACCATAAAAGGCCAAAAATATATGGCAGCCCCGAGCACCAAGCTCTGCAGTACCCCAAACAGAGAACTGCTGAGCAAGGAAGCCATAAATTGAACCAGGGTACCAGAAATAGGCAACCTCATGCGCGATGGGCGTTGTAGTTTCTGCAACCCAGTGAGCGCCGCTTTGATTGGCCTAGAAGCAAACAACAAAGAAATGTCCGGGTCGGCTATAGACCTAAAGTGCTGTATACCCGCCAGATCCAGTCTAATGGTACTATAGTACAGGTTAAGGTCCGTGCGATAATAAAATATGAAGGCTAGTATATACCGCGTGTCACTAGAGTCCTGGCCGGGATATAAATCCTGGAATCTAGCAAAGGTATTCCAGGCTGTGGTATAAGCCTTTCTAGTATTATGGGACAGGGAGCTCTGAATAAGGGCAAGGGCGTTGTCCAAATGCACTTTCAATCCATGGTGAGCTGGGAGAATTCCGGTCCAGTTATGGGTAAGGGGTCTGCTGTAAAAAGTCTGTAAAAAGAACATACGGAAATTAGTTTGGGAGAGGGCATCGGCTGCCGAGTTTAACACTCCTGGTATATGGGCGCCCAGGAAATGAAAATTATGATGCAGAGATAACCACACGAGCCTACGCAAAAAAAGACATGACCGACAGTGACTTAGACCGACCTTTATTGAGGATAAGAGCCGTGGCCGGATTGTCTGTATGAAAAATGACAGTCCTACCTGACCATAAATGACCCCATACAAAAGCAGCGGCGACTATAGGGTATACTTCGAACAGAGCCGAAGTGTCAGAGAAAGCATGTATCAGAATAATCTCAGAAGTCCAAGGGCCTGCCATCCAGTGATTACCAAAGATAGCCGCAAAGCCATGTGAGGCTGCGGCATCATAAAGGACATGAGGCGAATCATGGGATGGCTGAGGGATGAACAAAGACGCACCGTTCCAGTTACGTAAAAATACATCCCACATAACAAGATCTGCCTGTGCGGCTACATCTAAAGTAGCGATAGAGCTATCAACGGGTGCTAAGGGTAGAAAAGACAAAAGCCTGGATATGAAGGACCTGCCATGAGGAATAATTCTCCAAATTAAGCATGCCCAGCAACGATTGGAGTTCTTTCCTGGAACAGGCAGCTGAGAAGACTAGGCCATGGATCGTCTGCCTAATACGGTCCAATTTGTCAAGCGGTAGACTAGCATACGTGCGGGACGTGACCAACGTAATCCCTAGGAACGTAATTATCCTATCTGGTCCCTCCACCTTATGAGAGGCTAACAGGATATTAATATCCTGAAACACGGACCTGAGTCTGTGGAGGTCCTGGGGCGGACACTCAGGAGGCTTGATCAAAAGAAAGTCATCCAGATGGTGGATGACCTTATGACAGTGAACCTGATGCGTTAGAATCCAATTTAGAGCTGTAAGTTTGATTGCAAACAAATATTGCCCCACCCACCTGATTCCATGCTACTGCCATAGTGTGGGTAAGATAGGGAGAAGTTTCAATGCATCGTTGCATACCTGCGTGCAAAATACTTTGAATGGCCATGTCAACCGATGAGCATTTTAAAGAAAACTCCTCAGAAGGAATCAATTAATTAATACTGGGGACATAGGAAGAATGAGGAGCCGACAAGTCATAAATCAAGCGGTATTTATTGGAGAATTTACCTCGAACGACGCCAATGGGGTTAATCCTCCAAACATGAAAGGGAGGCTCCTTGAAAGGCCCTATAATGAACTCCTTATCTAATTCTGTGTGAAGCAACTCTGACACGACCTAGGGGTTTGCCTCTGCTGAGAGGAGATTATGCCCTTCAAACGAGGACTAGGGAAGGGCGATAAGACCCGTATGAAAACCTGAAGTGAAACCTGTGATTAAAAAAGCCTGTAGCTGCTGAGATGGGTGACCCTGCAGATACGTAGCTAACTGGTCCACAGTGACCCAGCTCAGTCAGCTGTGCTGCTGCTTAATAGTACAGGCAGTTTTAGGGTGCGCCCTACAGCAAATGAAACACACGTATGGCAAACGATGCTGCACATAATTGCATACTTAATCCCTGCAAAGTGTCTACAAAACAGCTCCATATCAAGCACAGCCCAATCAGTAGTGCACTGGAACTGGGAGAGAGCCGCCGCTGCTTTGGCCGAAAAGGAACGGTCATAGTCATAAAAACATGAACCCCCGTACTTGTAACCCAGATCTACCACATTGTACAAATAGTGGTCCAGCTCTTCTCTCCTATCCGGGTGCAGTGAGCAGATTATATCCCTAAATAGAATAAACGCCAGCACAAACTCAGGGATAGAGAGTTTCCTGTTCAACCTGAGATCCTTATGCTTAAGAACCACTGACACATCCCCGTAAGCATACGATTTATTGTCGGCGACATCATGCGTGGTGATCAAAAGAGAAGCCTTCCAAGATATCCCTCCTAACACTAGCCGACACAAAATAAGCCGGGTGACAGCAGGGTTAGTGGGGCCCGCACCTAAAGGCGGAGGGGCCGCCGGCTGTTGGCTAGGACCAGGCTGTGCAACATGGGTGGCCAGTATATGACTACCGGTGTTCATTCTCTCCGAAGCTTCCGTACGTTGTTGAAGCTGAAGCATAGAGGTAGAGAGAGAATTCAACACTTTATGAATCTGGACTAGCGAGGTATTAACGGATTGCAGAGACACAGCCTCCGAAGTTGAGGCTTGTGCCATGGTGGGAAACAAAAGTCTGAATAGTGCAGCCTTCCTGGCTGTGGCTGGGTAAGCTATCCCCCGTTCTGTAAGCTTGGGAATAGTCCAGGCCCTGAAGGACTGATTGCTACCCCAGTCAGACCCTCTGGCGGGAGTCTCGGGAACGGAGTCCAAATCTTGAAGGTCCGAGACGTGAGACATGACGGCTGGGAGAAAACAAATGGTTAAACTGCGGTCACTATGAGAAAATACAGTAGCGGAGAAGGGGGAGGGAGCCTAGAACAAGGTGGGACCCCCACGACCGTATGGTAACAAGCTGGAGATGCAGCTACCTAGGGGAAATGTATGTGGGAGGGCCCGGTATGCCGACCCGATCCATATGGACTGGATGGATCAATTAAAAACGGAGAGTCTAGGCATACAAGTCTGAAAGACGTGTCAGACTTTGATTACAAAGGCGGAGGATGCCTGTGGCGAGAATGGGCTAATACCGTATTTGCTCGATTATAAGATGACCCTAATTATAAGACGACCCCCCAAAATCTGAATATTAATTTATGAAAAAAAGAAAAACCCTGAATATAAGACGACCCTATAGGAAAAAAAGTTTTACCAGTAAATGTTAATTCATGTAAACTATGTGAACAATTGTTTGTTAATAAAAGCTATGATTGAGAAAAATATTTTGTTTTTATATCCTTTTTTTTTAAGCCTGCCCACCCCAGTTATGCACATCTGCCCCCAGGCTTGCCACTCTGCCCCAGAAATGCCTTATACCCCATATATGCCACTGTGCCCCATGATATGCTTTTTAACCCTCTAAATGCCACTGTGCCCCATGATACGCCTTTTAACCCTCTATATGCCACTGTGCCCCATGATATGCCTTTTGACCCCCTATGTGCCACTCTGCCTCCAGAAATGCCTTATACCCCTATATCCCACTCTGGCATTTAGGGGGTTAAAAGGCATATTATGGGGCAGAGTGGCATATAGGGAGGTATAGGGCATTTCAGGAGGCAGAATGGCGTATAGAGAGTTAAAAGGCATTTCTGGAGGCAGAGTGGCATTAAGGGGGTTAAAGGCATTTCACAGAGCACTCTGCCTCCAGAAATGCCTTATGGCCCCCCATTTAACACTCCCCCTCCCTCCTCCAAATTTACCGGTGCTTCTGAGTCCCCCGGTGCTTAGTCCGGGCAGCGTGTAGAGCTCTACACGATTCGCATAGACAACTTCCGCTCTATGCGAATCGCGTAGAGCTCTACACACTGCCTGGACTAAGCACCGGGGACTCAGAAGCACCGGTAAATTGAGGGGGCATAACACAGGAGGATCCAGGTCCCCTGCATCGCTGCAGGGGATCTGGATCTTAGTCTCATAGTCAGACCTATTTGAGGTCTGATTATAAGATGACCCCGATTATAAGACGAGGGGTATTTTTCAGAGCATTTGCTCTGAAAAAAACCTTGTCTTATAATCGAGCAAATACGGTAATAACCTCGGCCTAGTTTGGTTCAAATGGACGAGTTAGAATGTTATGAGTATTGCACGCGTGACGTATGTAGTACGGGCGAGTAGACTGAACGCCAGTCAATTAAAAAACGAAGTCTCAGCCCGTATGGACCCATAGGCGTGATAGGTCTGGAACAACTGAAACATAGAAAGTGATGGCAGATAAGAACCAGTAGGCCCATCCAGTCTGCCCAACCTTTGTTTTTCTGTCGTTTTGATCTACAGATAACCTACAGACCAGGATCCAAGAACGGCAAAGCGGATGCATTGTCTCGGATATACGAATCATCAATAACTGCAGAGGGTGATAAAGAAACTATTCTACGCCAGAGACACTTCCTAGCTACTAGTCCTTCCTTCTGGGATCTTCTTCGAAAACATAATGTTCTGCCACCTAACATACCCCAGTTGTTACCGTGTGAGGGTCTTTTATACCATATTAACAAGATATATGTACCACCGCTGCTCTGTCATGAAGTGCTACACCAACATCATGCCTCTCACTTATCGGGCCACAGAGGTTATAAAAAGACAGAGGACCTCATCAAACAAAATTTCTGGTGGCCTTCCATGCGCAAGGATATACATGACTTTGTATCCAGATGTCAAATCTGTGCCAGCACCAAGTCATCACATCTAAGACCAGCAGGCCTTCCTGCTGGCAGGGCAGACGGCAGGAAGCCCTCTGGCAAGGCACACGGCAGGAAGTCCTCTGGCAGGGCACATGGCAGGAGAGTGGTTAATATCCAATAAGCCAAAGATCAAAAGCAGGATGCCAGGAACAATTCAGGACCAGATACAGAGCCACAGCAACAGGTTGCTAACACTGTAATGCAAAGGTCCTGACTGCTAGGCAGCGCAGGTATATATAGCCAGGGCTCAGCCCAGGTAACAAAGCTCAGCTGATGTAGGCTATTAGTTCTGGGTGCTCCAGAGAGGGAAGGGTGGCCATTAGTGGTTGTAAGAGAACAGGAAAGTGAAGAATTATTGCTTGATCCAGGCTGAGTAGGGTGGTGCCTGACAGGTAGAGCCTTTCCTGGTGTGTGAGTGTGTGTGGGTGTCAGAGCCTGTCCTGGTGTGTGTGTGTGTGTTTGGGTGTCTGTGTGGTATAGCCTGTCCTGGTGTGTGTGTGTTTGGGTGTCCTGGGTGTATTTCAGTGACTGTGTGGCAGAGCCTATGCTGGTGTGTGTGTTTTGGTATCGGTGTGGTAGAGCCTTTCCTGGTGTGTGTGTCTGGGTGTCTGTGTGGAAGAGCCTGTCCTGGTGTGTGTGTTTGGGTGTGTCTGTGTGACAGAGCCTGTCTTGGTGTGTGTGTTTGGGTGTGTGTGTGGTAGAGCCTGTCCTGGTGTGTGTGTGTGTTTGGGTGTTGGTGTGGCAGAGCCTGTCCTGGTGTGTGTGTCCAGACGGGGGTTCTTTACAGTAAGAGCGGTGAGACTATGGAACTCTCTGCCAGAGGAAGTGGTAATGGTAAACTCAATAAAAGAGTTTAAAAGGAGCCTGGACGTGTTTCTTGAAAGCAATAATATCACAAGTTATGGATAGTAGATTAATAGGGACAGAACATTGATCCAGGGATTTATTCTGATTGCCATATTTGGAGTCGGGAAGGAATTTTCCCCCTGGTATGGGGCAATTGGCATCTGCTTCATAAGGGTTTTTTGCCTTCCTCTGGATCAACACGGTAGGGACACAATATGTATATAGGTTGAACTTGATGGACTTTGGTCTTTTTTCAACCTTATGAACTATGTTACTATGTTACTATGTTTGGGTGTAGGTGTGGCAGAGCCTGTCCTGGCGTGTGTTTGGGTGTTGGTGTGGCAGAGCCTGTCCTGGTGTGTGTGTGTTTGGGTGTCGGTGTGGCAGAGCCTGTCCTGGTGTGCGTGTCTGGGTGTCGGTGTGTGCACTGTACTTACAGGAGAGATAAAACGCCCTCCTGAATTTGTAGTCACTTCAGAGGAAAACACTTTCTAGGCCCAGAAATCAGTAAAGGTATTGCGTTATTTACTCTTATTTCAATCTGCATATCTTATCAAATGATTAATTGCGGAAACTTGAATGGTGGTTGGGATCTTCAGAGTGAAACCCAATTTAGTTGTAAGACCTGATTATTCCCGTTGGTTTCACAGGACAAAAAAACAATATGCACATTTTTCATTTATTTAAAATAAACACTTTAAATTTACATTAACATGTGTCATTAACACTTTTATCTCTTTCTCACAATGGCATTTCTCTATTCACCCTCTTATTTTAGCCACTCTGCCCCCAGATATGCCTCATTCCTCATACCGCTGTACCACTGTACCGCTTTATATGCCTTATACCTCCAAAATGCCACTGTGCCCCCTAATATGCCTTATACCCCCGAAATTTACACAGTGGTGCTTATTTGCCCCGCTTTTCTCCTGTTGATATATTAACAGGACAGAGAAGGTGAGAAGGTGGAAATAAGGGCTTAAAGCTTTGATGATGAGCAAGAAACACATAGGGAAAAGCTCTCCCGGGGCTGTGAGAAAAGCAAAAGCCTACAACACTTGGTATTCCCAGGTGGTCTCCCACCCACGTACTATGCAGGCCCGGCCCTGCTTAGCTTCCGAGATCGGGTGCATTCAGGGAAGTATGGCTGTAGGCATTAAAACTTCTTGTTTCACTCTTTTTCTTCTTCTGCTGCTGCTTGTCACAAAGGCAGCACTTTAAGTCCTGGGACAGGACAGAGAAGGTGGGAAGGTTTAAATAAGGGCGTAAAGCTTTGATGATGAGCAAGAAACACATGGGGAAAAGCTCTCCCCAGCCTTTGAGAAAAGAAAAAGCCTACAACACCTGGCATTCCCAGGCAGCCTCCCATCTAGGTACTAACCAGGCCCAACCCTGTTTGGCTTCCGATATCAGACACATTCAGAGTGGTATAGCTGTAGGTGTGAAAGCCAGGGCCGGACTGGCCCACCGGGATACCGTGAAATTTTTCCCGGGCTGGCCGGTCCATGGGTTGGGCGGTCGGCAGACCAACAATCAAAGCACGCGCCTGCAAAGTTCAAAAGAGCCCCTGAACGGCTGCGATCGTTATTGAAAGTGGCTGTGGTGCGGCAGTGAGGCTGCGTCCGCCAGCGCCTAATGAAATTAAAGCGGCCGTCGTGCATGCAACGTGCCGCCCAATGGCCGTGCCTCAGCTCTTCGTCCCACGTCTTAAAAGGGGTTTAAAAGAGTTCCTCATGACAGGGAGAGGATCGTCACGTCGGAGGAGAGCAGGAAAAAAAAAACACAAAAATGTAAGTATTACCAAAAAATAGGGGGTTAAATGAAAGCAGACCCATATTCAAGGGGGGGGTTGCCTTGGGACATCATGCAAAAAATAAATAATACAAAACGGGGGGAATTCCCGGCAAGGGAGATTGTTAAAGCACATCGAGCAGACGTGCCGGCAGGGGAGGCTGTCTCAGGGTATCGGAGAGTAGGATGCAGGTCCCCTGCACCACTGCAGGGGATCTGTATCCTAACCCTGCTGCCTGCCCGGTTGGGAGATATGAATTGCGCATTTCTGCGCTAGACCCCGAATATTGGCCGCATCCCCACTTTAAAGACTTAAATTGGGGGGGGGGAGTGTGGCTGTCAGGAACCACTTTTTTGCTGCCTGAACCATGGCTTTTTTATACCTGTGGCATTTAAATCTGCTACCTCTAGTGGCCACCCTCCGCTCTCTGGAGCACTCAGAACTCATTACTAGGATCAGGTGTGCCTTGTTACCTGGGTTGAGCCCTAGTCAATACATCCAGCTGTGCCTTGTTACCTGGATTACCCTGCCTTTATGAACCTGCCCTGCCTTTCAGTCAGGGCCTTTGTATTGAAGTCTCTGGACCTGCACCTGCACCTGCACCTGCACCTGCACCTGCACCTGCACCTGCACCTGCACCTGCACCTGCACCTGCACCTGCACCTGCACCGTTCCTGGTTCCCTGCTTTGTGTCCTTCCAAGTGGATTCCCTGCTTTGTGTCCTGTCTAAGCGGGCTCTCTGCCTTTCGTGCCCTTCCAAGCGGGCTCTCTGCCTTTCGTGCCCTTCCAAGCGGGCTCTCTGCCTTTCGTGCCCTTCCAAGCGGGCTCTCTGCCTTTCGTACCCTTCCAAGCGGGCTCTCTGCCTTTCGTGGCCCTTCCAAGCAGGCTCTCTGCCTTTCGTGGCCCTTCCAAGCAGGCTTTCTGCCTTTCAATACGGTAAATCAATGCTGGGGGCAATACACAAGTTTGTGTTGTGGGGGGGGAGACAGTAATCAACACTAAAGGGGGACCTGGCTGGGGCATCAATACACAAGGGGACAAAAAATACAATAGGTGGAGTTAATGTCAAAGCAGTGTAGAAAATAAAAATTTTATGCTTCAGTATGGCAGAGCCTGTCTGGGTGTTAGTGTGGCACAGCCTGTCCTGGTATGTATTTGGGTGTCGGTGTGACAGAGCCTTTCCTGGTATGTGTCTTGTGTGTTTGGTGGCACTTCCGTGTGCCATAAAGAAGCCGTTTGTTGCCAGAACAGGCAGGGGGCAGTGTTTCTCCATTAACCCCTTCGTTGCTGGAACAAGAGAGGGGTGGAGCTATGGGGGAGGTGCCTGCCAGTCCGATAAAAGCCCCTGGCACCATGATGGCGGTGCTCAGGTATTCACAGCTGTTTAGTTGCCTTCTGTGTCTTCCTGCTTCTGCTGCTGTTGTCCTGTCCTTGTGAACCCTGCTTCTTTGACCTGGTTTGTACACCGTCTTCTGCCTTTTGTCTGCCACCTGCTTCTGACACTTGGATCGTGACCTGGATTACTTCTTGCCTGCCTCTGACCCTTGGACCGTGACCTGGATTGCTATTGTCTGCTGCCTGCCCTTGACCCCTGGACTGTGACCTGGATTAGTTATTTTGCTGTTGAACCCATTACCATTGGAACTGGTTCCTGTTTTTGGTATCTGGGTGTCGGTGTGGCAGAGCATGTCCTGGTGTGTGTGTGTGTTTTGGCGTCGGTGTGGTAGAGCCTTTCCTGGTGTGTGGGTGTAGCAGAGCATGTCCTGGTGTGTGTTTGGGTGTCTGTGTGGTAGACAAAATACAAAAAAAGTGAAGCGCAATATTCTAATTAAATATAAATGTTACACCTTCTGGTGAAGTGGTGCTGCAAAAACACAGGAACAAACTCCCCAAAATGTTCCAAATTAAATACAATCAAAACCACACAAGTGTCTGCGCACCCAAATAATAATATCCAAAAGGTTCATATATAAAAGGAAGAGAAAAGAAAAAAAATTATGGTGTAGTATATCAAAGTACGTTTTTAAAAAAACGCTATTAAGCAGATCGGACCCTTACAATTTAAAGGGCATAAATATGCCCATACATAGAGTGTGATGATCTCCTTAGGAGCTTCTTTATCCCACACTGGTACTTGTAGATAAAGAAGGTAGGCAGCGGAGGGGAGTAGGTAAAAACGATAATTTTAATGTATAAAAGAAAGGCAAACTTGTTGTCCTCCGTTTCGGATGTCACAGAGTCCAGGCTTCAAACTTCGTAGCAGCGCTACCACAAAGAAACGCCGTCTTAGTCCTCTGATCCACTTCCGTAATGCTACTCCTCCTCCCGATGTCGTCAACACGCACTACGCGTTTCGCTTATCGCTTCATCTGGTGCATGCCACCATAATTTTTTTTCTTTTCTCTTCCTTTTATATATGAACCTTTTGGATACTGTGTGTGGGAACTCTCGCTGGAAGGGTATTTTTGTACATATTATTTTTGTGTTGCACATATAATTTACTCACTTATTATTTGGGTGCGCAGACACTTGTGTGGTAGAGCCTATCCTGGTGTGTGTGGGTGTCGGTGTGGTAGAGCATGTCCTGGTGTGTGTGTGTGTTTTGGCGTCGGTGTGGTAGAGCCTTTCCTGGTGTGTGGGTGTAGCAGAGCATGTCCTGGTGTGTGTCTGTGTGGTAGAGCCTGTCCTGGTGTGTCTGTGTTTGGGTGTCGGTGTGGCAGAGCCTGTCCTGGTGTGTGTGTGTGTGTGTGTGTGTGTGTCGGTGTGGTAGAGCCTCTCCTGGTGTGTGGGTGTAGCAGAGCATGTCCTGGTGTGTGTTTGGGTGTCTGTGTGGTAGAGCCTATCCTGGTGTGTGTGGGTGTCGGTGTGGTAGAGCATGTCCTGGTGTGTGTGTTTTGGCGTCGGTGTGGTAGAGCCTTTCCTGGTGTGTGGGTGTAGCAGAGCATGTCCTGGTGTGTGTCTGTGTGGTAGAGCCTGTCCTGGTGTGTCTGTGTTTGGGTGTCGGTGTGGCAGAGCCTGTCCTGGTGTGTGTGTGTGTGTGTGTGTGTGTGTGTTTGGGTGTCGGTGTGGTAGAGCCTCTCCTGGTGTGTGTGTGTCTGGGTGTTGTGCACTGTAATTACTGTAGTAATAAATTGATTTATTTAATGTTTACTTATCCAGAGATAAAATGCCCTCCTGAATTTGTAGTGACTTCAGAGGACAAAACTTTCTAGGCCCAGAAGTCAGTGAGAGGAAAAGTATTATTATTATTATTATTATCATCCTTTATTTATATAGCGCCAACAGTTTACGCAGCGCTTAATACAATACATTAATTCAAGGGATATGACAAGACAAGAATTGACAGACTAAGACAAACCGATACATTTGGTGGAGAGAGCCCTGCTCGCAAGTTTCTAGAGGGAAATGGGGTGACAAACATAAGGCATAGAGAAAGGGTTAAGGTATTGTGTTATTTACTCTTATTTCAATCTGCATATTTTATCAAAGGATTAATCGCAGAAACTTGAATGCTGGTTGGGATCTTCAGAGTGAAACCCAATTTAATTGTAAGAACTGATTTCATTATTCCCGTTGGTTTCACAGTCCTTTCCACTTGAGAGGACCTTTTACATAAACATACTGGCAGACCACTTTGCACCATGAACTGTGAGCATTTTTTTTTGTTAAATGAATACTGTATCTGGGATGAGGTAGTCATTGGATGATGCAGTGCTAGAACAGTTGTGGTGGTATTACCATATTTGCTCGATTATAAGACAAGGTTTGTGAAGAGGAGCACAGACTGTCAGGTAGGACAGTCTCAGGGGTGTCCAACCTGCAGCAGGACTACAGCAGGACTGGAGGGCCACAGGTTGGACACCCCTGGTATAGCCGGTTCAATTAGGGCAGGCATGTCCAAACTTTTTTCGAAGAGTGCCAGATTTGATGAAGTGAACATGTGCGAGGGCCGACCATTTTGCCTGACATTCTTTGAACCATTAAAATTAAATGCAAATTAACTATTTTATGCAAAGTTTATTGAAAACAGCATGCTTTTCATTTTGTGACTTGGATGACAAATCTAAACAGCTGTTAAATCACTCTGCCTTTAATATTAAAAAAACAGATCTATATTTGGGCAACTTATCTGTGGGGCCTTATCAGTCCGGAATGCGGGGCGCAATTGGCCCTCGGGCCGGACTTTGGACATGCCTGAATTGGGGGCATTCTACAATACACCGTATGTAAAACACAGTAATGCTGGTATTGTTGTACATTACGAAGCAGTAATTTAGTTTATTTAGAATCAAAACAACACTACAGAGTATGCAAACACTTTACAGATACACTTACCATATACAGTATGTGACAAACCTTTCACAGTCCTTTCCACTTGAGAGGACCTTTTACATAAACATACTGGCAGGGCCATAACATCACAGTTAGGGGTCTTAAGCACAGTCCTCTAGGGCAATCAGAGTCAGGAACAATAGTTTGAAGCAAAACAGTGCTTTATTTTTAACCGCTCAAACCCCTAAAACCAAATCATAAAAAGAAAACCTAGCTCCCAATTGGAGCCCTCTCTAACTGAACTATGCTGGTCCAGACTGACCAGCCTAATCACCCACTACCTCAACCTCCCAGCCAGACCCAGCTACGCCAGGCTCTGGAAAACCTCCCCCAGACAACACACAAAATGTCCAGGCAGGTATTGCCTCACTTAGCTCTGGGATTGTCTTCTTCAGGGCCTCTCCTTGCCCTGGGAGCACAGGGAACTTCCTCTTCCTCCAACAGTCTCTCTGAGTATCAGGCTCCAGGGGTTTTTAATGTCCAGCACCTGTGCCTAACGCCGGCCCCATAGGAATCCCGGACCGGATCTTGTGGACTTCTTGCCTCCTGGAAAACCTGGCATGGAATTTCCACGAAATGGAGCATTGGCCCACCC
Source organism: Spea bombifrons (assembly GCF_027358695.1). Taxonomy (NCBI): domain Eukaryota; kingdom Metazoa; phylum Chordata; class Amphibia; order Anura; family Pelobatidae; genus Spea; species Spea bombifrons. The sequence goes on from NC_071099.1 coordinate 6,874,210, forward strand.
CGCTCTCCAATTGCTCCACCCCAGGGATCCATATGTATAATCTGCATAGCAGCTGTACCCAGATGCCAGGGGTGGGCTGGGCCGGGGGGCAGGAGGGCAATTGCCCCCCAGGCCGCCCTAAATCCGGGCCGGTGGGCCGGACGGACGACATTCAATGCGGCTGCGGCCGCAAAGTTAAAAACTAAGCGGCCGCGAGCAGGATTGAGTGCGGCCGTCATGCGTACCTGGCGGGGGGCGGTCCGCCCTGGCTGCCGCTCATCTGAGGGGTGCCACCATGCCGGCACGCCTTCAGAAATGATGCGCGCAGCAACTGTGGCTGTGCGCCGGGACTTGATGTCAAATCCCGGCGCACAACACTGAAGCCACGCCCACCGTCTTCCGCGCTCAGTGCACAGGACAGGAAGAAGAAGAAGAAGAAGAGGAGGAAAACTGAGAGTGAAAGAAGAAAAGGTAGGAGAGAGTGGATTAGTAAGTGTGTGAGAGTGATGGGTGTTATGCTGAATGTAAGTGTGTGAGAGTGATGGGTGTTATGCTGAATGTAAGTGTGTGAGATTGATGGGTGTTATGCTGAATGTAAGTGTGTGAGAGTGATGGGTGTTATGCTGAATGTAAGTGTGTGAGAGTGATGGGTGTTATGCTGAATGTAAGTGTGTGAGAGTGATGGGTGTTATGCTGAATGTAAGTGTGTGAGAGTGATGGGTGTTATGCCTAATGTAAGTGTGTGAGAGTGATGGGTGTTATGCCGAATGTAAGTGTGTGAGAGTGATGGGTGTTATGCTGAATGTTTGTGAATGAGGGTTTCAGATAGCATGGATGTGTAAGTGTTGGGGGATAGCTTGGCATAGGGAGTCCGTAATCACATTCCTTTCATGCCCAGATTCCAGAATGTAGTGGCTGCCTAGGCATGATAGGAGTGTGATTGCTGTTATAAATTATTTTTTGGTCCAACTTCGGTGTGTTAACACTTTTATTGGACAGAATAATTCAATGACAGTATTAATATATATATATATATATCTATATATATATATCTATATATATATATCTATATATAGATATATATATATCTATATATATATATATATCTATATATATATATATATCTATATATATATATATATATACCGTATTGGCTCGTATATAGGCCGCCCCCGTATATAGGCCGCACCCTAAAAGTTTAGTGCTTTTTTAAAGAAAAAGTTTTTTTCTTTACAAAAGCACCAAAAAACATGCTGCCACTCTGTCCTCTCCCCCCCCGAGATATGCTGCCACTCTGTCCTCTCCCCCCCCCGAGATATGCTGCCATTCTGTCCTCTCCCCCCCCCGAGATATGCTGCCACTCTGTCCCTCCCCCCGGGATATGCTGCCACTCTGTCCCCCCCCCGAGATATGCTGCCACTCTGTCCCCCCCCCCGAGATATGCTGCCACTCTGTCCTCCCCCCTCCGACTTACCAGAGCAGACTCCCGGGTGTCTTGCAGGGCCGGAGGGGGACATCTATGCACATCGTGTATACAACTCCCGGTGCCAGCAGGCACTCAGCGGAAGTGCCGGCACCGGAAGTTGTATACGCGTATTGCGTAGATGTCTTCCGCCGGCTCTGCAAGACACCCGGAAGTCTGCTCTGGTAAGTCGGGGGGGGGTGTAAAATGCATTGTGCAGACGTTCAATGCCGGTGAACGTCCACGCGATGCGCTTAGACAACCTCCCGTGCCGGCACTCCCCCCGTGGGATGTGCTGGCAGGGGAGGCTGTCTGAGCGTATCGGACAGTAGGATACAGGTCCCCTGCACCGCTGCGGGGGATCTGTATCCTAACCCCGCTGCCTGCCCGGCGCCCTGGACTGCATGTCCGGGCGTCGGACGCTAGACCCCGAATATAGGCCGCAAAGTGGGGGGAAAAAGTGCGGCCTATATTCGGGCCAATACGGTATATATATAATTGCAAACAGCAATCACACTCCTATCATGCTAAGTCAGCCAGCACATGCTAGAACCTGGGCATGATAGGATTGTGATTGTTGTTATATATATGTGTGTATATATATATATATATGTTAATATTGTTGTTGATTTTTTTTTGTCTAATTTTGGTGTTACTTTTAATAAAGTATTTTAAAGGTTTTTTTTCTCAGTTTTGGCCAAGTGAATGCTGAATTTTTAGTTTCAGTCCAGAATTTTCATTTAGGTGCATCCCCACTACATACTATGCCAGTCACTAAAGTGGTAAGCCTACACCACATCAATGTTTGGCTTAGTATATAGTGATAGGGGTCAGTGTCTGGCTCAATGTATAGGCACTCATTGACGGTGGTGCTGCGTAATCCCTAAGTATATAATGATAACAATTTTGCTGTACCCCTGTCAATGTTTGCCTAACCATAGAAACTATGCAGTTTTAAAGTGTGTGTGTGTGGGGGGGGTGCCACAGGTGCCAAATACTCTAGGTACGCCCCTGCATCATGCGGCTGTCAGACCCAATGGCCATGCCTCAGCTCCTCTTCCCACGTCTTAAAAGGGGTGTGATGAAGAGCTGAGGCATGCGGTGCGTCCACGCCGGCCACTTTAATTTCATTAGGCGCTGCTGGAGTGACTGCCGCACGACGGCCACTTTCAATGTCGCTCGCAGCCGCTTTGATGGTGCAATGGGCCAGTTGACTAGACTTGCCCCCCAGGCCTTAGGCTGCCAGCCCTCCCCTGCCAGATGCCATGCCAATCAACTCCCTGGGGTTCACAGTCTCACAAGTAACAGAATAGCATGACTAGCGTCTTCTTGTTGTTATGGTTTCTAGTATCTAGACAGCAAACCTGCCACCCCACCGTATTCTGATTACAAATTGCCATCATGACTTCCGCTCCTTCCACATCCAGAGGAGAGTGCTCAAGCGACATGCCAACTCCTTCCACATCCAGAGGAGAGTGCTTTTTGTACATGTTTGCTACTTTACAGATAATCTGGTTATTATATGTTAATGATTAAACTATTTTTATGACAAAACCAGTGGTCTTATATTCAGGCATTTTCTTTTTTTCCCAATAAGATCCAAAATTTGAGGGGTCGTCTTATAATCGAGCAAATACGGTAACAGCCAAAAGCTTCTTACAAGAATATTGTGAGAAATAATGTGATCACTGCCAGCGTTGCTGAAATGCCTCAATATCAAGGCATTCAGCAGCATCAAGAACACCCGAAAAACAGGGTGCCGTTTGACTGCTTTCCGGAACAGACATCTGAGCTTCTTCAAAGAAAGTGAACTCCAGCTAAGTGAACTAAGTAAACACATAGAATAGTGAAATTAAAAAATCTAAATTGTCACAAAATAACAAAATGAAGCAGGCTCTGTGTCTAAAGATCCGCTGAGCGTGCTATAAAGTAAAACTTTACGCTCCCCTGTAGGTTGGTCACCCTGCAGGTACTGCAGCCGACCATGAATTTATAAAATACCGTATTTGCTCGATTATAAGACGAGGTTTTTTTCAGAGCAAATGCTCTGAAAAATACCCCTCGTCTTATAATCAGACCTCAAATAGGTCTGACTATGCGACGACTAAGATCCAGATCCCCCGCAGCTCCCTATATGCCACTCTTCCCCATAATATGCCTTTTAACCCTCTAAATGCCAGAGTGGCATATAGGGGTATAAGGCATTTCTGGAGGCAGAGTGGCACATAGGGGGTCAAAAGGCATATCATAGGGCACAGTGGCATGTAGGGTTAAAAGGCATTTCATGGGCACAGTGGCATTTAGAGGGTTAAAAGGCATATCATGGGGCACAGTGGCATATAGGGGGAATAAGGCATTTCTGGGGCAGATGTGCATAACTGGGGGGCAGGTTGGAAAATAGAAGGAAATAAAACCAAAATATTTTTCTCAATCATAGCTTTTATAAAAAAAATAGTTTAGATTAATTAACATTTACTGGTAAAACTTTTTTCCTATAGGGTCGTCTTATATTCAGGCTATTCCTTTTTTTCCTAAATTAATATTCAGATTTGGGGGGTCGTCTTATAATCGGGGTCGTCTTATAATCGAGCAAATACGGTATATATAAAAAAGTTTAAAAAAAAGTGATGTATTTTTAAAAAATACGAAAAACCCCAATGATGTCACCACATCATCATAAGGAATCATCCGGTTAAAAGAAAATATGTGCAAAAAATGTAAAAAAAATATTTAAAGACAATTCATAAAATTTGCACTGTACCTTCCTAAAAAATCTTGGCATTTGCATTTCAAATACCCTGGGGTGTCTTGTTTTCAAAAACATATGGTTTGATTAAATTGAATTGACCACAGCCATCACTGGGAAGACCCAGACCCGACCACAGAGAAGGGGGAGACCCCCATTCAAACCAAAGCGGCGACCATGGAGGAAGGGGAGAACCCCATCCAGCTGTAAGAGCGAGCAGTGAGGTCCACTTATGATTCAATGCACCCTCTAGTGGCGGCTTCGCCTATTACTACTGCTTATAGGAGAGTGAGAGAGAGACAGAGAGACCGGGGGAGAGACGGGGACTAGTAGAGTACACAGACTAATCCGATATTAAATTATGACCATATTGTTTATGGAAAAAACGCACAAATATTAAAAATGCCTGATTTAATAAGATCCGGAAATGATTTGGCTTTCACAGTCGTTATGGTAGCGTGTACCTGTACAAATCCCTGCCCTTTCTATGACGTCAGCAAAAATATTTTCTTTCCGCTGGCATGGCGGAATAGCTAGCACGGCAGGAGGCAGTCATGTCAGCCGACGAAATGTCTGTATCCGACGGCGAGCCCGTGACCGGGGAGCGATGGGCTCCTGTCGGAGCAGTGGCAGAGGAAACTAATGAGCTGATCTTAACCACGGCATCTGCAGATTCCAGTGCGGTAGAAGAGTCTGGGCGGCTAAGCTGTGGATCCGCATCCGGGGAATTGATTGAAAAACTCCAAAGGCTCGAGAGCGAGCAAGAGCTACTGAGCTCGTCATTATTGGCCCTCACTTCACACTTCGCCCAAGTGCAGTTCAGATTGAAGCAGATAGTAAAGGCGGAAGGAGGAGAGAAGGAAAGGCTGCTGACGGAGCTGGAGGACTTTGCTTTCAAGGGATGCCCGCATGTTCTAGGAACACGAAGGCTTGAAGAGCAAATGGTGGAAGATTCGGTTAGTAGTACATAACGCGCATTCATATGTGAAACCACATCAACCAATTTGTTTTAATAGCTGGAGTTCAGAAGGGGTATTTGGGGTTTGCGGTGTTTATATGGTCAGAAAAGAGAAGATTAGTGGATAGAAAACACATACGATTGCGTTTTGAGAAGCCGTTAGTATAAAGGACTGAAGTCAAGCTGTCAGACGGTTTCATATCAGTGGTAGTGATGTCCGGATCATGAACGAATCGTTCTTTTGATCCGATTCTTTTCAGTGATCTGGATGAATCGGTTCAGTAGACTGAACGATTCATTTGTAGCAGTTCAGTCTGTGAATCATGCAGTTGTAACCTGATCCTAGAATGAGTAATCTGCAGAGCACTCAGACACAGACTCTGGGATCAGGTTACAGCTCATTAATTCACAGAGGAACGATGACTCAGAGTCAGAGAGTCGTTCAAAGATTCGAATCTTACAGAGAATATCACTGACACCATACTTTTATAAATAAATACATTAATAATCTTCACTGCCTCCAGGATTTAGATTCCACTTAGTTTGCCCACCTTTACGTCTAACTGCACCTTAAGTTAACTTTATTAAATTAATTAAGTTAACCCTCAGTCATCAGCATTAAATTAACCCTAAATACCCCATCAACCATAACTGCCTCTAAATTAACCCTAAACACCCCATCAACCATAACTGCCCCTAAATTACCCCTAAATTCCCGCATGGAAAGAGTTAAAATATTGGCATTATAAATGCCCGTAGCGTGCCTTGTTTAAAAAAATGTCTGATTTGATGGGGTAAATTGAATTGGCTGGCTTTAAAGATGTCCCAAATATGGCACGTGGCCACAGACTGACCAGATGTCTAAACGGCAAAAAAAATACACGCTTCACAAAGGTGGCCTTTTAACTCCCAAAAACCCATGCATGTGGAGTATCCCTGCGCTCAGGAGATGTTGCTGAACACATATTGGGGTGTTGTTTGACAGGGACATACCTGGAGTACAACGTGTGTGGGGGAAAAAAATACAAACATTTTTGACTACCATAAAGCTTAACAAAGGCTAGTGGTAGAATTAGTGCATGGAAAGGGTTAAAATACCAGCATTTGAAATACCTTGAGTGTCTATTTTAAAAAAATATATGGTTTGATGTGGTAAATTGCATTGGCCGGCTTCAAAGATACTCGAAATAGCACATGGGACAGAATGACCAGATTTGGGGAAAAATGGTTTTGAAATAGCAAAACGCTACTGGTACCTATTGCCCCATAACGTGCAGAAAAAAGCAAAAAAAAAAAAAAGCATAACAACATTGGGTATTTCTAAACTCAGGACAAATAGAATCTATTTAGGAGGTTTTTTCATTCGACTCTCTGAAGGACTCGACTCGACTCTCTGAAGGACTCGACTCGACTCTCTGAAGGACTCGAGTCGACTCTCTGAAGGACTCGACTCGACTCTCTGAAGGACTCGACTCGACTCTCTGAAGGACTCGAGTCGACTCTCTGAAGGACTCGAGTCGACTCTCTGAAGGACTCGAGTCGACTCTCTGAAGGACTCGAGTCGACTCTCTGAAGGACTCGAGTCGACTCTCTGAAGGACTGGACTCGACTCTCTGAAGGACTCGACTCGACTCTCTGAAGGACTCGACTCTCTGAAGGACTCGACTCGACTCTGAAGGACTCGACTCGACTCTGAAGGACTCGACTCGACTCTGAAGGACTCGACTCGACTCTGAAGGACTCGACTCGACTCTGAAGGACTCGACTCGACTCTGAAGGACTCGACTCGACTCTGAAGGACTCGACTCGACTCTGAAGGACTCGACTCGACTCTGAAGGACTCGACTCGACTCTCTGAAGGACTCGACTCGACTCTCTGAAGGACTCGACTCTCTGAAGGACTCGACCCAGCCGGCTTAAAATAAATCAAGGGAGCTGGAGGTCTGTTAATGCAGACCTCCGATCCTGCTCCCTTGCGACGCGCACGTCAACTGATGCTGTGCGTCGGGATTTGATTCAGATCCCGGCACACAGCACTGAAGCCACGTCCACCGTCTTTGCTACACCGGAAGGACAGGACACAGAAGAAGAAGAGGCAAGAGGAAGAACGAAGAGGAGGAGGAAAAGTAACAGAGGAAAGGTAGGAAAACATTAAGTGAGGGTGGATTAGTAAGTGTGTGAGAGTGATGGATGTTATGCTGTAGTTTATGCTGAATGTTTGTGAATGAGTGTGTGTGTGATAGCATGGATGTGGGAGGGGGTAGCATGGCATAGGGAGGCTGTAATCACATTAATATGATGCCCAGGTTCCAGCATGTACTGGCTGCCTGGGCATGATAGGAGTGTGATTGCCGTTAGCAATTATATATATGATGATGTTGGGTTTTTTTGTCCAATTTTGGTGTGTTATTTTTAATAAAGTGGGTTGTTTTTTTTTTTAAAGGGGGGGGCATTTTCAGTTTCGGTCAAGTGAATGCTGAATTTTCGGTCCAGAATTTTCATTTCGGTGCATCCCTATATACTAAGCCAGACACTGAAGTGGTAGGTCTACACCACATCAATGTTTGGCTTAGTATATAGTGATAGGGGTTATGCTACATTATTGGCAATGTCTGGCTCAATGTATGGTGATAGATGTTGTGCTGTGCCTCAGTATATACTGATAGGTGTTATGCTGTGCCACCGTCAGTGCGTGCCTCAGTATATAGTGATAGGTGTTATGCTGCCCCACCGTCAATGTTTGCCTCAGTATATAATGATAGCAGTTATGCTGTGCCACCGTCAATGTCTGCCTCGGTATATAGTGAAAGGTGTTATGTTGTACCCCAGTCTATGTGTGCCTCAGTATATAGTGATAGGTGTTATGCTGTACCCCTGTCAATGACAGAAAATACATAGCTCCACCCCCCTTGCAATGTGAATCTTTTTTCCCTTGCCATTCCAGGTGGCACATGAGAAGAAGGCTCCGCCTACCAGGTAGGGCAGGAAACACTATAAAAAAAGGAGACCTCCCCCTTCCTCCCCAGTGTTGTTTCCTGCCCTACTCAGGTAGCGGTTAGGCTGTAGCTTACCTTTTCCCTTCTTTTTTGTTTTCTTGGAGCCCCGGGGGGGCATCCTTTCTCTCCAATCCCCGATAGTGATCCCGGTGGATCCAGGGTGATGCGGCAGCCTCGGAGGCTGTAAACTCCGCGGTCCTCGCGGTTACTCGAGGCTCAGTCCCTCGTTATATGCTGCCCACAGCCCAGGGGGCTCACTGGGACGTGCATTCCCGGGCTCCGGTTCTCTCCGTCCCGGGGAGGGAGAATCCTCAGCGTGAGGCACGGCAGGACAGCGCTCCGGAGGCACTGCGAGCAGGATTCTATAGCCGGCTGTGCCGGTTTCACGGCACCCGTTTTGCATTATCTCCTCTCTGCATTACTTCCGGCACTGCGTCCGGGGTCACGAGAGGTCAATTGACGGGGAATTTCCGGATGTGATGTTTTCTGGGCCTGGGCGCCTAAATGCCTCTATAAAAACGCCAGAATGGGTAAGATCTTTCCTTGCTCTCGTTCCTGTGCTGTATTATTGCATTCTCTACTCCTTTTTTTGTGCCTGCCTGTGCCTGAGGATTGTATATTGCCTTTTTCAAGTAGGTGTTTCCCTCCTGGGTTGAAAGGAGATTTCCATTGGCTATTTCCATTGCTTTCTGTGTTCTCATCTTTGTGTTTTTTCTCCTCAGTCATGTCGGACAAAAATCCAGACATTCCTCCTGAGGCCTCCCCGCATAGGAAGTCTGTGGGGAAAACGAAACACAAAGCCTGCTCTTCCTGTAAAAAGACCCTACACGACCCTACGGCCAAAATGTGCAGCTCCTGCTCTCGGCCTAAAGAAGTTTCCGCATCAGAATTTACCTCCTGGTTGAAGGGGGAACTTCAGTCTACCTTTGACTGTTTTCGGGCCATGGCAAGCTCCACTCAGGTGCCGGTGCCTCAGCATCAACTTTACCAGCAGGGTCCACCAAATGTTCTTCCAGATACCCTGGAAGATTATTCGGCTCCTTTTTCGGAATATGACTACCAGTCGAATGACCCCCAGTCTTCGGATGAGGAGGGGGAAATTAAAGAGGAAACCTTTTTCTTCCCAGTCGAAGAAACAGGGAAGCTCATCTCTGCAGTCAGATCTACTTTGAATCTACAGGATGACATACCAGTCTCAAAACCGGATCCTTTTCAGGGTCACTCTAGGAAACCGCAGACCTTTCCAGTTCACGATTCACTTTCAGCAATAATCACGGAGCAGTGGAGATATCCTGACCGGAGATTCTTAACGTCTTCCAGAATCAAAAAGCTGTTCCCTTTTGATGGTAAGAATTCTGATGCCTGGGAAGTTCCGAAAGTGGACACCGCAGTAGCCAAGGCTACGAAGAAAACAGCCATTCCGATGGAGGACGCGTCCCATTTCAAAGACCCCATGGACCGGCGGGCTGAGAATGCCGCCAAGAGGGCTTTTGAGGCAGCAGCGGCGAACTTTCGTCCAGCCATTGCAATAGCGTCAACTTCTAGAACCATTAAGATCTGGCTCCAACAAGCGGTGGAAGACCTGGCAGCTATTCCTGGGACTGAGCAGGTCGCAAGAAACCTGTCCGACACCTGCTTAGCAATTGACTTCATCTCCGATGCCTCCATTGAATCTGTCCGTGCATCTGCTAAAGCTACGGCACTTTCAGCGGTTTCTAGACGAGCGCTCTGGCTTAAGTCGTGGTCTGCAGATAATGCCTCAAAACACAAGCTGTGCAGCATTCCGTTCCAGGGGAATCACCTCTTCGGCAGCGACCTCGACATGATTCTAGAATCCACCACGGGCGACAAGCACTGGTTACCTCAGAGGAAAGGACCACCTCGTTTCAGGTCTAATTATTATAGAGCTCCAAGAGACAGGGAGTTCTACAGGCCCTCTACCTCCAATCAAGACTACCAGTCCTTTCGGGGTAAACCCTACGCAAGAGGTAGATTCCAGAGAGGAAGAGGCAGAGGCAGAGACGGCAAATCAGGAAGGTTCTGACGCCAGCAGGCTTCAAGTAGGGGGCAGGTTAACCGGTTTCTTTCATGCCTGGGAAGAGATCACCTCAGACCCCTGGGTCCTTCGCATCATCAATCAAGGCTATGCACTGGAGTTTACTCACCTACCTGCCCAGAAATTCCTGCTGTCCATGCCTCCCGCAGACCCTTGGAAAAGAGCGGGATTTTTCTCCACACTCAACAACTTAATTCGCGAAAGGGCTCTAGTCCCGGTGCCTCATCTAGAAATAGGAGAGGGAACCTATTCCCACGTCTTTGTCGTGCCAAAACCATCCGGGAAATTCAGATTAATAATCAACCTACAGTTGGTAAATGCCTGTTTAAGATACAGCAGGTTTCGGATGGAATCCCTGAAGTCCGCCACAGAAATTATTTCATCGGGGGACTTCATGGTCACTATAGACCTGCGGGATGCCTATCTACATGTCCTCATCAGGGAAGACCACCAAAGATTCCTCCGTCTGGCCGTTACACTGCCTCAAGGTGTTCGTCATCTTCAGCTTCGGGCCCTTCCTTTTGGAATTGCTACAGCACCACGGATCTTCACGAAACTCATGTCAGTGGTCGTGGCCTTCCTGAGGCAAAGAGGCATCAAAGTGGTCCCATACCTGGACGATTGGCTCCTAATTGCAGCCTCGGCATCATTGCTCCAATCCCATCTAGAGTTTTCCCTCAGGACTCTCCACAACCTGGGATGGTTGGTGAACTCTCTGAAGTCAAAGTTACTTCCAAACAGACGTCGGACCTTTCTGGGAATGATCCTCGATTCAGAAGTACAGAAGACGTTTCTCCCGCAGGACAAAATCCTAAGATTACGGGAATTCACACATGCGGTCCTACAGAGCAAGTCAGTGTCCCTCAGATCAGTCATGTCTTTGCTCGGTCTAATGACCTCCTCCATCTCGGCAGTTCCCTGGGCACTGGCTCACGCAAGACCTCTTCAACAGTTTTTACTGGATCACTGGGATCGCTCCAGGACGTCCCTATACAAGAAGGTCCGGCTTTCTCCCTTCGTTCGGGAGTCACTCCATTGGTGGCTGTCAGCCAGGAAGCTTTCACAGGGACTCCCTTGGCAGACAAGAGATTGGGTGGTAATCTCCACCGACGCCAGTTTGACAGGCTGGGGTGCTGTCATGGGAAGCCATATTACCCAGGGAACCTGGTCTCCTCAAGAATCAAGCCGGCACATCAATCTTCTAGAACTGCTGGCGGTCTGGAGGGCTCTAAGATTCTGGTCTCCAATCCTGCGGCACAAGTCCATCAGGATCCTTTCGGACAACGTCACCGTGGTGGCCTACCTTTCCAAGCAGGGTGGCACCGGAAGCAGACGCCTGCAGACCCTGACTGCTCAGATCTGCCGATGGGCGGAGTTCAGTCATTGTACTCTCTCCGCGGTCCATATCAAGGGTTCACTGAATCAGGAGGCGGATTACCTCAGCAGGAACTCAGTACCTCCGGGAGAATGGTCCTTAAACAAAAGGGTCTTCGCCTTCATCACAAAGAAATGGGGTACTCCCCAGATAGACCTGATGGCCACGCATCTGAACACTCAGGTAAAGGAGTTTTTTCTCTCTTTCACCAGTCGGCCGTCCCCGAGGCCTGGAAGCACTCTCGCAGACCTGGGATTTCGATCTCGCATACGTTTTTCCTCCGCTTCCCCTTATCTCCAGAGTGCTCCGGAAAATTCGGGAAAACCCTCAAAAAGTCATCCTGGTTGTTCCTTTCTGGCCTCGAAGAATTTGGTTCTCGGACCTTACCACCTTGTCCATAGACAACCCCATGCTTCTTCCTCAGGTGAAGGATCTTCTCGTTCAAGGTCCTGTTCTCCACCCAGATCCCTCCCGATTCAACCTCTCCGCATGGCTTCTGAAAGGGAGATCCTGACCTCTAAAGGATTAGCTGCACCAGTGGTGAACACCATTCTCTCCAGCCGCAAAAATTCTACGACCACCAAGTACCAGAAGGTTTGGGAAACATTCATCGCCTGGTGCAATGTGCACGAAGTATCCCCTCCATCTATCCGTGAGGTGCTGCGCTTTTTTCAAGATGGTTTTGATAAAGGATTCCAACCTGCTACTATCAAGGTCCAGATCTCGGCACTGAGCAACTTCTTGGACTTCCATCTGGCTTCCCATCCTTGGATCTCCAGATTTTCTAAGGGAATGTGTAGACTTCGCCCTAGGCTCCGTCCGTCGGTCCCGCCTTGGGACCTTAACCTTGTGTTGCACCAACTCACCACGTCTCCTTTCGAGCCTCTAGAGGATATCTCTCTAAAGCTGCTCACCTACAAGGTTGTCCTCCTAGTAGCCCTCACTTCTGCTAGGAGGGTGAGCGAGCTCCAGGCTCTCTCCAGAGTAGAACCTTTCCTCAGGATTCTGCCGGACTGCGTTATCCTTCGTTTGCCACCGGAGTTTCTCCCTAAAGTAGTCTCTCCTTTCCATTCGGATCAGGAGATCGTCCTGCCTACTCTCTGTCCGGATCCCAAGAATCCCAAAGAACTGGAACTCCACTCGCTAGACCTGCGGAGATGTATCCTGTCTTATCTCTCACGTACATCTGCCTGGAGGAAATCCGATTCTCTCTTTCTGTCCTTTGCGGGGACCCGCAAGGGCAGATCAGTTTCCAGGGCTTCCGTGAGCCGCTGGCTTAAAGACGCAATCACTTTGTGTTACGTCTCTGCGGGAAGAGTACCTCCCTCCGGCCTGAAGGCTCACTCGACCAGATCCGTCTCGACTTCCTGGGCTGAACTCTCCGGGGTGTCTCCGTCTCTCATTTGTAAGGCAGCGACCTGGAGGTCGATTCATACGTTCGTAAGGCACTACAGGCTGAATCTTCATCTCTCAGACGAGTCTCAATTTGGTCGTTGTGTCCTACAGACTGGAATCCTTCCCTCCCTATCTTGCTAATTCTTCTCATGTGCCACCTGGAATGGCAAGGGAAAGAAAGAATTCTTACCTGGGAATTCCTTTTCCTTGTCCATTTCCAAGGTGGCACATTTTTTTCTCCCACCCATTAAATTTACCTTGTTTGGCTTTTATTTGTCTGAGTCTTTCTTTTTAACCACACTGGGGAGGAAGGGGGAGGTCTCCTTTTTTTTATAGTGTTTCCTGCCCTACCTGGTAGGCAGAGCCTTCTTCTCATGTGCCACCTTGGAAATGGACAAGGAAAAGGAATTCCCAGGTAAGAATTCTTTCTTTTTTTTTTCTTTTTTTCTTTTTTTTTTCAGCTCCACCAACTTCGCTTTATATGGACTGTAGAAGCATATTGTGCACACAAAATTTTGGCTCTGGGAAAAATTTTGCACAACAGAAATTTTCTGCGCACACCACCCAAGAAAAATTAGAGGGAACATTGCCTCCAAATAGTGTTTGTATGACTTATTCAGGTGATCAACACCTGCAATGCTGTTTCCATGTGTTGTTTATTTGCTCTATACCTTCAGTACTGAGTTTACATCTGTTTCCATACATTATTTATGTATACCTGCAAATATACGGTTTGTATGTCTTATTGAGTTGATCTATACATTAGAGATAAGAGGTATGGCTTAGTCAATGAGGGACAAAGGGACTCTGGTGATAATTGTGGGGGAGAGGACCTCTCTCACTGTAGGGTCAGAAGGAGGGATGACTCCACTGACTCTCACAGTCTTCCCCTAATCTGCAGTCAGTGTGGCAAATATTGTTTTTGGTGTGTGAGCGGAGGGAGTGATTGCATGTTAGGGAAAGTGGACCGGGGGCCAAGGAAATATTAAATATTAATGTAAACAATTTTTTCATATTTAATAAAAACTATGATTGAGAAAAGTACATTTTTTGTTTTTATTTTCTTTTATTTGCCAACCTGCCCCCAGTTATGCCTTATACCCCCATATATGCCACTCTGCCTCCCCGATATGCCTTATACCCCTATATGACACTCTGCCTCCCAGATATGCCTCTTGACCCCCTATATGCCACCCTGCCCCCCCAATATGCCTTATACATCCCTATATACCACTCTGCCTCCTTCATATTCCTTTTAACCTCCAGTCTTGCCACTCTGCCCCCACATATGCATAAGGCATATTTGGGAGGCAGAGTGGCATATAAGGGGGTATAAACCCCCTTATATGCCACTCTGCCTCCCAAATATGCCTTATACAGCTATATGCCACTCTGCCCCCAGATATGCCGTATACCCCCTATATGCCACTTTGCTACCCCCTCCTCGACTTACCAATGCATCCCTAGTCTTGTCCCCCACGCTTCCGACTCCCTGGTGTCTAGTGGGGGTAGCCGGTGGACGCCTTCGCTATGTGAGTAGAAAACCCCCGCTGCCCATTATTTCTGCGGGGGCTTCAGAAGGTCATGTCACGCCAGTGCTTTGTCATGGAAGCCCTGGCGGAAGTGGTGGTAGCAGTGAAGGTTGTCTGCGCACAGACGTTCACCGCCTGCCAGGGAGAAGGATCCAGGTTACCTGCAGCCTTTGAATAACGTATTTAATCACGTAGGTCATATGTTGTATCAAAGCTATGCTTAAGTTGGTTTTAAGTGAGGAAATGGTTAGGTGATTTGTAAGATCATGTAAACGGTTGACATTTCGTGGATTTTTAATTATGGATTATATTTTATATATACCATATTTGCCCGATTATAAGACAAGGTTTTTTCAGAGCAAATGCTCTGAAAAATAACCATCGTCTTATATGCAATGTCGTCTTCTAATCAGACCTCGAATAGAGGTCTAACTACAAGACTGAGATCCAGATCCCCCCGCAGCGCTGCAGGGGACCTGGATCCTCCTCTCTGGCAGCCGGTGAACATCTGTGCAATGCGCGCAGACAGCCTCTGCTTCTGCCGGGGCTTCTATGATGGAACACCGGAAGGTCATGTGACCTCGGCACGCCCTCTTAGAAGTGCCGGCAGCAGCTGAGGTTGCCATTGAGGAGGATCCAGGTCCCCTGCAGTGCTGCGGGGGAATCTGGATCTTAGTCTTATAGTCAGACCTCTATTTGAGATCTGATTATAAGACGACCTATAAGGCATCCATTTTTAACTACATAATATGTACTTATCTCTTTGAAGTAGACTATGATGGAAATATGTAGGGCTGCAACTAACGATTATTTTAATAATCGATTAGTTGGCCGATTATTTTTTCGATTAATCGGATAAAAAAATGCAATTTTTTTAAATTTAAAATAATGTAATAAAAAACGTACAATTTACACTTTCATCTCTTTATTGCAACGGCCTCTCTCTATTCACCTTCTTATTTTACTGACATAATAAAAGCTACAAGAACCCAAACACTGTGTTTCTCAAACTAGGTTTTAATACAAAGTTATTAGTAAATATTAATTCATATGTTAACTATTTTTTATATTTAATAAAAACTATGAGAAAAAAGCCTTGTTTAAATTTTTTTTATTTACCAAACTGCCCCCGGTTATGCACATCAGACCCCCAGCTTGCCACTCTGCCCCCATATATGCCTTATACCTCTTAAATGCCAGATTCCACTGTGCCCCCTGATATGCCTTATACTCCTTATATGCCAGTGATATGCAACTGAGCCCCCTGATATACCTTTTACCCCCAGATGTTTTATGACCCCCTGATATGCCTAATATCGATATGCCTTATACCCCCTATATGCCCTGAAATTCATAATACCCCCCATACACCGCTATAACTCACCCATACACAACTTTGGCTCCTCCCCCTCCCATACACCACTCTGGCTCCCCCCATACACCACTCTGCCTCCTCCCCCTCCCATACACCACTCTGGCTCCTCCCCCTCCCATACTCCACTCTGCCTCCTCCCCCTCCCATACACCACTCTGCCTCCTCCCCCTCCCATACACCACTTTGGCTCCTCCCCCTCCCATACATCACTTTGGCTCCTCCCCCTCCCATACATCACTTTGCCTCCTCCCCCTCCCATACATCACTTTGCCTCCTCCTCCTCCCATACATCACTTTGCCTCCTCCTCCTCCCATACATCACTTTGCCTCCTCCCCCTCCCATACACCACTTTGCCTCCTCCCCCTCCCATACTTCACTCTGCCTCCTCCCATACACCACTCTGGCTCCTCCCCTCTCCCATACAACTCTGGCCCCTCCCATTCTCCACTCTGGCTCCCCCCCCTCCCATACTCCACTCTGCCTCCTCCCCCCTCCCATACTCCACTCTGCCTCCTCCCCCCTCCCATACTCCACTCTGCCTCCTGTCAGCAACGGATCTTCACTAGACAAGGACTTTCACTGCAGCTTCATAGAAGCCACAGTGTAAGTGAAGTGCAGTAACGGAGGCTGTCATCCTCTCTGTCAGCTGGTGGGGGTCTGCATCGCACAGACAGCCTCCGTTACTGTCAGTAACGGAGCCGGGTAGAGAGGCAGAGTGGCGTATGGGACGGGGAGGAGCCACAGTGGTGTATGGGAGGGTGGCTCCCATACACCCTTCTGACTCCTCCCCCCTCCCGCTCTGCCTCTCTACCCGGCTCCGTTACTGACAGTAACGAAGGCTGTCTGTGCGATGCAGACCCCCACCAGCTGACAGAGAGGATGATTCTCTGTCAGCCTGTGAGTGTCTGCATCGCACAGACAGCCTCCGTTACTGCACTTCACTTACACTGTGGCTTCTATGAAGCTGCAGTGAAAGTCCTTGTCAGTAACGGAGCCGGGTGAGAGGCAGAGTGACGTATGGGAGGGGGAGGAGTCAGAGGGGTGTATGGGAGGGGGGAGAGAGACGGAAGTGAGAGACCGGCCGACAGTGAGGGGAATCCAGGTCTCCTGCAGCGTTGCGGGGGATCTGGATTCCGGTGTTATAATCCGATCTCTGTTTGAGATCGGATTATTATAAGGAGAGGAGTTTTTCAGAGCATTTGCTCGGAAAAAAACCTCTTTTTATAATCGATAAATCGATTCGATTAGTCGATGATGAAATTCGTTGCCAACGATTTTCATAATCGATTATCGATTTTATCGATTAGTTGTTTCAGCCCTAGGAATATGACTTCAAAAAAACAGCTGAACTGTGCAGTTTATTTAATATTAGCCCCTGTTGCCAATATGTATATAAATTAGACCCTGCTGCCAATATATATAAATATTAGATCCTGCTGCCAATATTGGGGGGGAAATTGGACCCTATGCAAGTATTTCTTTGGGCCCCGCTCCCTAGTGTGCAATCACTCCCTCTGTTCCTGCACCACAAAATAGGTATAGATCAAATAACACATAAAACAGCACTTGCATGTAGATCAACTGAATAAGACATAGAAACCTACATAACTACATACATAATGTATGGAAACATAGCATAGCATGGATAGATCAACACAAACCCAGCTTTGCATGTATAGATCAATTGAAATTGACATGTGAACTCAGCACTGAAGGCATAGAATCAGACATACAAATCCTGTATTTGCAGGTACACAATAATAATGTATGGAAACATAGCATTGCATGTTTAGATCAACAGAACACACAAGCCCAGCATTGCAGGTATAGATCAACTGGAAATCACATGTAAACTCAGCACTGATGGTATAGAACAAATAAACACATGGAAACACAGCATAGCAGATATGGATTAACAGAATAAGACACAAACCCAGCTTTGCAGGTATAAATCAATTGGAATTTGCATAAAAACTCAGCAATAAAGGTATAGATAAAACACCTTAAATTACAGGCACAGATCACAGGTTGTACACCCCAAAGCCAGCTTTGGCATCCACACTGCCCACATAGATCCTGACCAGCACCCAGATAACACACAAGACTTGCGATCTTTGTCCCCAAACAGTCCGTCCTTTGCCATCTTTGTCCCAAAAACACCCTGCCTGCGCCATCTTGGTCCCCAAGGCTCAAGCTCTCCCTCATTCCGACAATTAATCCACACATTAAATCATACTCCCTCATTCAGACAATTCATCCACACATTAAATCATTCATGGTACACTTCTCAATATGTAGCATTGGGGTTCTGTTCTGGAACCAATTTTATTCAAGCGCTCGCTCGATTATAGGCTGCTATGTTAAAGAAATATTTATTTTTAACTAAAAAACACATGCTAGTTGAATGGTAAAACACTATTTTACCTAATAGACAGGAATACATGTATTTTAACATTTTTGGTATCTATTATGCAGTTTAGTCAGCAAAGGTTATACAGAGACATTTGGAAAGCCATTTGAATAGCCATTTTAAGGTCCCCCATTCATTCATAATGCACCTTACTTATAGACATCCCCCCTCTGCCCCCCTGAAAGGACATGTCCCAATATAAGTCTTGGTACTGTGCACAATTTATTCATGATAAAGCCCCCATAAGCACAGCATAGCCTGAGCCTTGGTACAGAACCTCTGGGTGCCACATGGGAAGGGAGTGTGTATGTACTTTACAACAGTCTTGAGTCCAGTCGTAAGCCGTGACAGCAAACCCCTATCTATTTGATGGCAGATAGGAACCATTCGGCCCATCAAGTCTGCCAATTTTTCCTGATTTTGAACCCCTATCAGTCCTTGGTCAGGTTCTATAGTGAGGATAACGTTATGTCTATCCCATGTCTGTTTAAATTCCCTGTATTAGCCTTTGCTACTTTTGCTGGGAAACTATTCTATTTATCTACTCCCTTAACCTCTAGTTTTAGACTATGACTTCTTGTTCTAACATCGATCCTCCTTTCAAATAAGCTTGCCGGAAAACACATGGAAATGTTACCACGTTTTTAATATCGTATATCTAAAGATGTTAGGTGCTCCCTCCCCTGTGTGACCCAAGTGCCTGGGCCATGGCACCCAGAACATCTGACATCCTTTTGAAGATTCCCACCTTGAGTGTTCATGTTTCATTGAGTTTATCATGGGGTCTGGCCACATGTCCACATAACAACCTTAATGGCAGGATGTGGCCAAAGAAAATATTTTAACTTCTTCATGCAAAAATGCTTTGTTAACCCTTAAACATAGGCATTTTGCATGACAGAGGGGTCTGTGGATACTTGTCTTCCACTACCCTAGTTGTTCTTTGACAAACCTTTTAACTTAGCTTCTCATGCTGATTTTCTCATATCAGCATGAAATATCTTGCTGCCCCCACAGAATTAGCAATATATGGCTGTCAACTGCTTTCTCAATAACACAAAAATACATATAGGGGATATACCTGAATTCCAACTAATTTGCCTTGCTGCTCTCCAAGTTCAGTTTCTTAGAACGCGCAGTTTCTGCCTTGTGCTTTGATAGCCTAGGAATACCCATACTGGGATATGCAGCATTTTTTCCATCTTTCTGCTCCACTAACCCATAATCTCCTATATCTGCCCTCTTACTTCCCCTGTCCACTTTAACAGTATGTAACTCTCTATTACAGCCCTTAGCCCCTTAATGGCAAAGCCCGTACATGTACGGACTCAAAAAAGCATTGTTTTGAATGGGTTTAGGGACCGCCCATTGTTCTTAAGGGGTTAAAGCCTGCAATACACTCCTCCATCTTCCCAACAACTTTCCTGCTCTCCCACCCACCCCTGTGTTGTCATAATATATAGACAGTTAACCTCTTCAATCCCAGGGGTTTTTGGTACCTCAAAACCCAGAGCAATTTTGCCATTTTTGCGCTATGTCGGTTCAGAGATTATTCTCTTTTCCTGTGAATAGTGTACCCACGTAACCTATATATTGTTTTTT
Source organism: Spea bombifrons (assembly GCF_027358695.1). Taxonomy (NCBI): domain Eukaryota; kingdom Metazoa; phylum Chordata; class Amphibia; order Anura; family Pelobatidae; genus Spea; species Spea bombifrons. Next base: position 6,894,097 of record NC_071099.1, read on the forward strand.
CAAGGAGAGATAGAGCTGTCGTTTGATACCATAGTTGGATGATTAGCTGAAAATTTAGAATGATAAATTTAGTAAAAACCTAGAGAAAAATTAGAAAAAAAAAATGATTTTCAGGTGTCCTGATTTCAGAAATACCTAATTTATATAGATTTTCCATACTTACCCAGCACCAGAGAGCATACTATAAGGTGTACATTTTTGTATAATTTTTATGCCTATGGCTTAACGGGTTTGGGGGTTGCAAATGGGGGGCAGGAGGGTTATACTGGCTAGATGTTATGCTAGGGAAATGGGATGTAAGGTTTTATAATTTTTTTATTTATATTTTTTATATATATTTTTTACACAATAATGGTTAGAGGTCCTCTTAGGGACCTCCTGAACATGCCAGTGATGTCACAATGACATCACAGCTCACATTTTCTTATTATTATTTTAATTATTTTTTTATTTTTTAAATGAATCAACGGCTTTTTTTTTCCCTTCACTGTTTCAGGACGGGAGGGGGAGTGACAGACATGGTTTCTCACTCCCCTCCCCGCGATCACACTGACCTGCACAGAGATCGCAGTGTCTGCGTCACGTTCTGCCCAGGCTGCGGCGCTGCATATCTGTCCTGCTGTAGTTTCTCTGCTTTGCTTTGATCCATTCCTGGATTTCCTTTTGCTTTGTTCTATTTTCCATTCCTTGCTTCTGCTTCAGCTCTTTGCTTCAGCTCTGTTTCCTTTATAAGGTGTGCCCCCACCCGTTTGTCTCAGTCTGCAGTCTAAAGGTATGTCTCAGTGCTATGTGTTTGGATTACATGTTTGTTTTTTTTTGTACCACTGTCAGCAGGGATTAGCGTTAGGACCCACCGTCATTGGAGTACTTTGGCATAGTGGTGGGCTAAGCATACTATGGCCATATCATGTGACGGAATCTCCAATAGTTATCTTGTAGTCCTAGGCTAGTTTCTGTATTCATGTTTGTCTGTCTCTTATGTACCTTTGCCCTTCTTCCTTGAATCATCTGAGGATTCCGGTTCCTCTCTCCTCTCCCCATGTCCCAGTTAAGATTTCCTATCCTTGCTTAAAGGAAGAAGCGTCCGAGGGTTCCGGCTCCTCACTCCTTCCCCTGTGTTCCTTGCCTTCTTCCCTGTCCTTTGTTGTGTCCTGTAACATGTATGTCTTGTCTGGTTATGTTTATTCCTTGTCTTGTGCCTGTTTATACCTTGCGCTATTCATGTCATGTTTCTAGCCACTTCTCGTGTATATCTTATATCATGTTTCTTGCCTGGTCTCCCTTTCCCTTGCTTGTTATGTGTCTGCTATATTAACCTTTGCCTAGCTTCCATTCTCCCAGCCTGCAGCATCCTGCACGTGATTCATGTGTTATGCTTTATGCCTGCTCCAGGGTGCCTGCAGGATATATCTTCGCTTTGTTCTGGACTACATCCGCTGCCATATCTGGGCGCTGGTGTTTGGCTGCATTTCCCTAGGTGATCATCACCTGGGCGACCCATGATAACCAGGCCCTGTCCAACTCCACTACTGCATTGTGACTCCTGCACACAATCTTTGGGCGCGCTGGGTCCTTTCAGTCATCTGCTTGGACCCAGTCCGTGATAGTCTGTGCCTCATCGGAGGGGATATCCTGTCTTCCGATGACCTTCCGGGTCACGTCAGCAGTGACGCAACCTGGAAGGGAATGCCCGATCGTGTGATCGGGCAGTTTGAAATGTAACAGCTTTCCGGCTTTCATGCTGGAATTTATTACAGCAGATCGGGCAGCAGAAAGCGGGTGATGCCGGCTTCTGCTGTCAGCGGGGAGTTCAGCCTGATCTCCCGTGCAGCGGCAGGGATGTGTCCCTGACGCTGCAAGAAGGGCTGGACGTACTGGGACGTCCATAGGGATTTCTTAATAGGCGTTTTTTGGACGTCCTGGTACGTCTATACGGGATTGAAGGGGTTAATCACCTGACCTATTTAAACATGCCAGTAGAGGGCACCAACTCTTTGGATCCCTTTATTACCCATTACTCACCTTTAAACATTCCAAATCTTTTCCCTCTCCAAACCTGCCTGTGTTTGCTCTGCTATTTCTGTCCCTCCACATATCTTTACCTATTCCCATTGCTGTCAACCACTAAATTCAACCAACATGCGCAACCTAAACAGTCTTATTCCTATCATCTCCAATCATAAACTCCTTCCCGTCTTTAACTGTGCCCTATGGAATGCCCGCTCGGTACTTACTGTAACCTGGATCCCCTCCCATGATACAACCGCCTTCACTGCACTCTCCTTTCGGAGGATTACACTTCAGCCACACTCCTAGGCCTGATGGCAGAAAGGGTGGTGGTGTTAGGCATTGCACCTTCCAGCATATACCAAGCCCTCCTCTCATTCTGTTCCTTTGAGGTTCACACAATCCGTCTTTTCTCTCCACTCATTCAAATTCCAGTAATATATCGCCCTCCAGGTCCTACCTCACAGTTCTTTTGACCACTTTTCTGCCTGGCTCCCTTTGTTCCTGTCTCCTAATATCCCCTGTCTTATGGGTGACTTTAACATTCCTTTAGATATATCTAACAGCTCTGCTAGCTCCAAACTCCTCTCCATGACATCCTCTTCTGGTCTTTCTCACTCAGGGACACTCACTTTATCTGGTTTGCTCCAGATCATGCTCCCTTTCACATTTCTCCATCTCTCCCTCCCCCCTGTCTGACTACTACCTTCTAATCTTTTCTCTAGTGCTAACCCCTAACAAAACAAAGTTGCAGCGCTCACCTCATATTTGTAGGCCATTACCAGATAATACCCTTACCCAGCTGTCAGCCTCACTAGAATCTCTCTTACCTTCCATATTAACACTTTCCCGTCCAGACGCAACAGCCTCTTTTTATAACCATACACTTGCCTCATCTCTCGACAGCATAGCTCCAGTTACTATATGTTACCCGGACAATTGAAACACAACCGTGGCATACCAAAACCACACGCTTTCTTCAGAAGTGCTGCCGCACGGCTGAATGCTACTTCAGGAAATCCAAATCCAGCAAATGCTTCACTCACTATACATTCATGCTTCGCACCTACAACTCCGCCCTCTCTCACCAAACAGCTCTACTCTCATATCCTCCCTTTCTTCTAACACACGATGCCTTTTTTTTTTACCTTCAACTCCCTTCTCTAGCCCTCCATACCCACACCACAAACCTCTCTCACTGCTCAAGATCATGCTACCCATTTCGTGATTGAAACTATTAGACAAGGCCTCTCTTCTTTGCAACCCCCTCCTACACCACCCACCACCACTCTCTCCACACATCTCATACTAAATGCCTTTTCCCCTACAACTGAAGCCACTCTTCTTTCTTCCTCTCACCCAACAACCTGTCCCCTTGACCTCATCCCATCGTACCTCACAAAGTCAAAGTCTCTATGTCCACCCCTGGTCCATCACTTACCCACCTATTTAATCTTTCTCTATCATCTAGAACTGTACCAACAGCCTTCAAGCATGCGCTAATCACACCCATTCTAAACAAAAAAAATTCTTCCTCAGATCCCATCTACTGTGCCCTATGTCTCTGTTTCCTTTTTACCTCTGAGTTGCTTGAACGGATTGTGTACAATCGCCTTACTAACTTCCTCTTCTCTAATTCCTTGACCCTCTACAGTCTGGCTTCAAACCCCTTCACTCTACTGAAACTGCTCTATTAAAAGTCTCCAATGACTTGCTCTCTGCCAAAGCAAAATGTCACTTCTCCATTCTAATGCTATTGGATTTATCTGCTGCTTTTTATACTGTTGATCACCACCTTCTTCCTGACTTACTTGCTTCTACAGGCATTTGAGATCTCTTAGCAAATTAATCGACTAATTTGGACTCCAGTATCATCTTTATGCAGATGATTCCCAAATCTACCTGTCTTCTCCTGATCTCTCTCTGTCTCTCATGTCCAGTATTACCTGCTGCTTGTCTGCTATTTCGTCATGGATGTTACGCTACCTGAAACTTAATCTTTTTAAACCTGAACTCATTATCTTCCATCTCCATTACCTGAGTTCTCTATCACCATTAACACAACTAGGCCCGATGCCTTGGGGGTCACCTTGACTCAGACCTCTCCATCCTTCACATTCAATCCCTTGCCAGATCCTGCTGCTTGTACCTAAAACGAATCCACAAAAACTCTGGTTCATTCACTTATTATTTCCCATCTTGACTGACTGGTTGGCATTCCACTGCCTCGACTCTCCTCTGCAGTCTGTCCCAGATGCTGCTGCTAGGCTTATCTTCCATGCACGCCACTCCTCTTCTGCTTCCCACTTCCTTTTCCCGGGTACAAGATTTCACTCGGGCTGCCCCATGTCTCTGGAATCTACTTCCACCGAAGCTTCAGCATTCACCCTGCCTCCCAACATTCAAGAAACATCTCAAAACTCACTTCTTCAGAGAAGCATACCATCCTAGCTTCTAGAACTTCCCTGTGACTGATATACAACCACCACAACTATCTCTCACCCCTTCTCTGTGCATTATGTTTGTCCCCCTATTCCTTAAGATTGTAAGCTTGAGAGCAGGTCTCTTTCAACCTAATGTTTCGGTTTGTCTTAGTCTGTCAATTCTTGTCTTGTATAAAACATCACCTTTTAATCCATAAAGGTTTTATATTAAAAAAAGCCACATGTGAGCATTCAGCCCTTGAATAACGTATTTAATCACGTAGGTCATATGTTGTATCAAACCTATGCTTAAGTTGGTTTTAAGTGAGGAAATAGGTGATTTGTAAGATCATGTAAACGGTTGACATTTCGTGGATTTTTAATTATGGATTATATTTTATATATACCGTATTTGCCCGATTATAAGACAAGGTTTTTTCAGAGCAAATAACCATCGTCTTATATTCAATGTCGTCTTCTAATCAGACCTCAAATAGAGGTCTAACTACAAGACTGAGATCCAGATCCCCCCGCAGCGCTGCAGGGGACCTGGATCCTCCTCTCTGGCAGTTGGTGGAGGTCTGTGCGATGTGCGCAGACAACCTCTGCTGCTGCCGGGGCTTCCAAGGAATCTGAATCACAGTGAGAAGTCTAGGGAAGCACCGGTAAGTCGGGGAGAGGGTAAGAGTGGCATATGGAGGGGGGGTATAAGGGCTTTCTGTAAGCAGTGGCATATAGGGGGTTAAAAAGAATATCATGGAGGCAGAGTGGCATATAGGGGGTTAAAAGGAATATCTGTGAGGCAGAGTGGCAAATAGGGGCTATAAGGCATATATGGGGGGGCAGAGTGGCATATAGGGGGTATAAGGCATATCTGGCGGCAGAGTAACATATCAGGGAGGTTAAATGGCATATAGGGCTGTATAAGGCATATCAGGGAGGCAGAGTGGCATAGAGGGTGGTATAAGGCATTTCTGGGGGGCAGAGTGGCATATAAGTGGGTATAAGGCATAACTGAGGGCAGGTTGGCAAATAAAAGGAAATAAAAACAAAAAAATATAAATAGTTTTTATTAAATATGAAAAAATAGTTTACATGTGAATTAATATTTACTAGTAAAAAAATTCTTATAGGGTAGTCTTTTTTTATATTTATGCTTTTTTCCCTAAATTACGATTCAAATTTTGTGGGGTCGTCTTATAATCAAGCAAATACTGTATATATTTTAATTACATAATTGTGCACATTTTATACAACAATCCTGTGGATTTTTGCATTTGTACAAGGAATCAATGCCTTTGAAATTTTGGTATCTCAATATCCTGATTTTATTTTGTTTATAGTGAGTTAATTCTACATTATCCATATGAAAATGTAATGATTAAGATCAAGTATCTGTCCTATCTTCTGGGTCTTGGTATTTCATGATTTTTCAGTAAAAGTTACGTTTTAACATTTTTCACTTTTCAGTATAGGATACTTCCATTAAACTTATTGATTTTGACCTTTTCTCTGTGTATCTGGAAGATTTTGCTGGACCTTCAACTTTTTAGTGGTTTTGAGTGCTGGTGTTCTGTGCATACTGTTATTTTGTATATTTCATATATTTTATTTTATTTTGCTTGCTTCTCTCATCTTCTATGCATAGTTTTGTATCCAAACACCCAGCTTGCCAGAGTTTTGCTGCTAGAGACCACAGCAGAAAATTATGCACAGTCTGTCAAGGCTAAAGAGAAATCGTCTGCAGACTTCAGGAACTACAGAATTGCTGTTTACCTTTTGAGTGTTCGTTTAGGAGCAATAGCGATCATTAGAGAAGAGACTAACCACTTCTAGGATAGTGTCCTGATAAATAAGTCAGTTCTTCTTTATCACTTCGGACATACCCAGGTGGAAGGAAGGGCACTCTTTCTGAAAGGCTGGGTTTACTAGGTCTACAATATTTGCCCCAAACCACAACCAACCAACCTTCCTTCCAGGCCCATCCCATATTACCTTAAAAAGTCAGCACCCTAATTTCAGAGATTAGTCCCCACACACACACAATTAATAGAACTACTCCCTCCCCCATATATGCCTGATAAGCCTTTACTCCCCAGATACAGGCATTTGCTACTGGAGTGATCATACCCCAATACATATGAGCTTAAATATGTGGCCACCTACTGGAGATCCATGGTCCTTGCACCTCAAAAAACCTTGCAATTAGGCAACCTGACTGACACTAGACTAAAAAGAAATTATTTCACATAAATATTCTATGCGTTCGGGAATAAACTTGGTAGACTTTGAGCTATGTCCTCTATCACAAGGCACAGAAAAAAGCACAGTGGCCCTATAACACTGGAAGAGCTGAACATGGCTCTTAAGTCCCCTATTAGTGGCAAGTGTCAACACTGGGGCTACATTTGCTCTATATGTTGAACTTCCTCTCCATTAGCTCAGACTTTGTTCCGCAAACCCATGTTGCCTACATATATGTAATACTTAAACATGATAAAGAACCCTGAGCTTTGTGGCATGGCCATGGTTTGAGAAAGACCTGGGTGAAATAAACTCACCTCACCATTCCATAAACAACCAAGCATTCTGCTAGCATTTCCTGCTGCTCTATTGCATAGTCTACCTGCCTTTTTAATCTTCTGAAATAATTACCCCTAAATCCCTTTCCTCACACGTTGAGGTTAGGAAAGTATCAAATATTCTATACTCTGCCCTTGGGTTTTTACGCCCTAGATGCATTACTTTGCAATTATCCACATTTAATGCCAGTTGTCATAGCTGACCATTTTTCCAGTTTACCTAAATCATTTGCCATTTGGCTTACCCCTCCAGGAACATAAACCCTGAGGTACCCCACTGGTAACAAGACCTTGCGCTGAATATATTCCATTGACTACAACCCTCTGTTGCCTGTCACTTAGCCACTGCCTAATCCATAATACAATATTGGGATCTATGTGGGACAGTGCCAAAAACTGAAATACTAGATAAGCAATGTCTGCACCACCGTGATCAATTACTTTAGCCACTCAATCAAAAAAATCAATACGATTAGTTTGGCATGATCTTCCTGAGGTAAACCCATATTGTTTTTGATCTTGAAACCCATGTGACTTCAGATGTTCAACAATCCTATCCTTCAACATAGTTTCCATTAATTTCCCCACTACAGATGTAAGACTTACTGGCCTGTAGAATGGGCACAACATTTGCTAACTTCCAATTTTCTGGGACTACTCCAGTTAACAACGATTGGTTAAATAAATCTGTTAATGGTTCTGCTAGTACACCACCAAGCTTTTTTAATATTTTGGGGTGTATCCCATCAGGCCCCATCAACTTATTTGTCTTTACATTAGACAACTGAAGTAGAACCTCATCCTCCATAAACTCACGTATCAAATGTATCCCTGCTTCCATTCCTTATCTCCAATCACATTCATAGTTTATATTATGTTTTTTAATTCCATATTACTCTTTCATGGTTCCATCTTTCCTTAAACTTCCTCACCTTCCAGATATTTCATCCAAGGTATCCATTTATCTGTTTTCTCAACTCCCTTCCCCTGGGTTAAGTACTTTTTTGTATGTTTTTATTGAAAGCCTGGTATTGTGTAATTACACCGATGTAGCATCTCTGGTGCAATTCCGGATCTGCAATACAACGGATAGTTTCTACCACATCCGTCCAATACTTCTGTATGTATGAGCACTTCCACCATATATGAAAACAAAATCACCATTTTCTCCCCCATACCTCCATCACCTATCAGGTGCATTCTTAAATAACTTATGTAACGAAACCGGGTCACTATACCACAGAGTAAATATCTTATATGCGTTTTCTTGTGTCTTCGTAGACAACGAGCAGCTATACGTCAGTCTAGCCATTTTCGACGATCTCTCATAGGCAATACCTACCAAAGTGTCCTTTTACCATAACCATGCTAGCTGTGAAAATGAAGTTAATGGTGATGGTGAATTATCCCTGTTTTTACAAATTTTATCCCATATCTCTAAAGTGACTCCTATAATAGGTATCAAAAGTCGAATTATTCCATGCCAGCAACTCTATTGAGACTCCTAGGAACTCTTGCTCTAGCTTGCACCAAGGCATACTTGCTAGTTTGCCCCAGCTTAGTATTCTAGCCAGATATGATGCATACTAGTAGTTTTCTAAATCTGGAAGACCTAACCCTCTGTCTTATTAAATATTGGTAGCCCAACCTAGATGTTTTTTGTCTCCAAATAAACCCTACAAAAATGTTCCTCATCTCCTTAAGGCTAGGTTTCCACTTGGGTTTTTGTCCGGCGTTTTTTTCTTGATGAAAAACGCCAGGAAAACTGCCAAGAAAACTGCCACTGCATTTACCTGCGTTTTGGCGTTTTTTCTGCAGTTTTTTCTGGCGTTTTAGCCTTTCTGTGGAAATTGCTTTTTTTGACCTTAGGCAGTTTTTCCAGCCTTTACAAGTTAGAAGTTTCACCCAGCTAAAAGGGATTAGGATAAATGGCAAGTATCTGCCCTCTCCTGATGTCATTTACTTGGTAGACCCTTTTGTCTCTCTTCTGTGGTTTGTAAGGCATGCTTTATTTCGAATGTCTGCTCCTCTGGGAAGATTGGCCCCAAATGATGGTGCAAATTGTTTGCTGTTGCTTTTGGCACGCAGGATCCAGTTGATGCGTCGGGTATGTTTGTTTGTAATGGCATGTTTGTTCCAAATGGTGTAAAATTCAATATGAACCAGTCCAGGACTTTGTTTTGTGTGAAACTGTTTGTTTCCAGCCTATTTCTCGTAGGACACACAGATACTGGGTCCATCCTCTGCATTGTAACTGTGGAAAAAACGCCATAAAAAACGCCAAGACAATAAACCCACATGGCTTTTTCATGGCGTTTTTTCTCTCCCATAGACTTCTATTGGAGAAAAACGCCAAGATTTCTTGCAAAAAAGTGTGTCAACATGCTGCGATTTTGAAAAACTGCCACAGAGCCCAAAAAAGCAGAAAAACGCCAAAGAGGACTGAAAAAACGCCAAACAGAAAAACGCCAAGTGGAAATGGCATTTTGCGATTTCCTATTGAAGAACAGCTAACATCTGGCTGCAGCCGTTTTTCACTAAAAAAACGCCAGGTGGCGCTATTGGCGTTTTTATAGGCGTTTTTAGCAAAAAAAAAACCAAGTGGAAATCTAGCCTAAAGAATGTCTTTGGTATTCTTACTGATAGGGTCTGTAATAAATAGAGCAACCGGGGAAGTGCATTCATTTTAATAGAGATGCGCCCAAACCATGAAAAGTGTTTTCTGTTCCATCTCGTCATATCTTTACTAATCTCTGTCTTTACTTTAAGATAGTTAATCGAAAAGAGCAAATTGAGGTCAGATGATTTTATCTCTTAAGAGCCTCCAGTTCTGTACCCAACTATACTGTACAGTAGTTCTGACATTGAGTTACTTACCTTTAAAATTCTAACGTTTTCCATATATTTTTTACTCTTTAATTACATTTGGCATCAAAATCCTAGGTTGGGTAATAACCATCAGTAAGTCATCCACGAATGTGGCTACTTTACGATAGTAGCCTCCTGTTTCAATTCTGTGAATCAGTATTCGTCCTTGTCGGGCCCAGTAGACAGTTTATTGTAAATATGTGTGTAGTAGATACATTGACTGGTTACCCATTCAGGCAGAGATGGTACGAGGGTGGAGTGGCGAGAGTTTAAATGAGATGGGGTGTGAACCCAATGAACCATACATGAGGTTTACTACAGTCAATTGCATCTTATTGTGTTATTATAGGAGTCCTTTTGCCTAAACCATGACCAGGTGGTCATGTCTCTCCTAGACAGAAAGGCACCGTTTTGACCCTGCAAAGAACCATCCAGCAAACAAAGGCGTTAAACTCTGCCACTTTTCTACTAAATGTTATATTTAAAAGATTAAATATAGATCTAGGGTTCTTGTATGTATATTTGAGGTGCCCCCATTTTTCCTAACAGAATGACACCAGACAACGTTGGGGTATCTCCAATTGTTTAAGAGATAAGCAAAAGTCTGCTGTGTTAGATCACAAACTGACTGTGTAAGGTCTTCATGGAAAGAGAAAATTCATACAGCCAGATATCAAGCTTTTCTTGTTGTAGGGCGCTGTAAATGGGGAAAAAAAAACGCTTCACGTCCCACGTCCCACCCAGGCTACGGAGCTACATATCTCGCTCTTGCTTCAGTTTCCCTGTTTTGCTTCAATCCATTCCTGGATTTCCTTTTGCTCTGTTCTGATCTTCCATTCCTTGCTTCTGCTTCAGCTCTTTGCTTCAGCTCTGTTTCCTTTATAAGGTGTGCCCCCACCCGTTTGTCTCAGTCTGCAGTCTAAAGGTATGTCTCAGTGCTATGTGTTTGGATTACATGTTTGGTTTTTTTTGTACCACTGTCAGCAGGGATTAGCGTTAGGACCCACCGTCATTGGAGTACTTTGGCGTAGTGGTGGGCTAAGCATACATGGTCATAAGATGTGACAGAATCTCCAATAGTTATCAAACAGTCCTAGGCCAGTTTCTGTATTTATGTGTGTCAGTCTGTGATGTACCTGTGGGGTGTCCTGACCTGTCCTGTCTGTATCCCTGGTAGAGGGGTGTCCTGTCCTGTTCATGTCTTGTTCCATGTAGTGCCCTGTATTATGCATATCTTGTCTGGTTATGTTTATTCCTTGTCTTGTGCCCTGTATCATGTTTATCTTGTCTGTTACGTTTCCTGCCTGGTCTCCCTATCCCTTGCTTATTATGTTTCTTCTATAAACTCTGCTTAGATTCCGTACTCCCAGTGCGGTCGCCCTGCACCAGGCCCTGTCCAACTCCACTACTGCTCAATACCTCTTAGAGGCACAGGCCACGTTCCATCTGTGTGCCACTTTCCATCCAAGTGCCAATTTTCTGCCACTATCTGGGAGTTGACCAAGGGAGTTCACCAAGGAGGAGGACAACAAGGAAGGACACAGAGGAACCAGGAGGCACCCTGCAATCAATCACCCATAGAACTGTTTAGTGCTACCTACTGCTCGCTGCGCATGCCCCACTCCATTCCCATACAATTACCATGTTTAGATTCCTCCTGTTCCTCCTTTCCCTTTCATCTATTGTTTTTAAAATCATCATCTCTCTCCAGCCACCAGCTACCCCACACTATGTATGTATTGCACCTTCATTACTTTCTTCTCCCCTTCTCTCATCCCAAGCGCTTCTCAACTTCACCTCCTCCTTTGGTGCTCTCTTCCTCCTCCTCTCCCAGTCAACATTCCAGAAACCCAAATAATCTTGTCCACATACCCTGCCACTCTTCCTATCCCCCATTTACCTTTGCTCTCTGGAATGCACGTTCTGTCTGTAACAAACTAACAGCCCTACATGACCACTTTGTCTCTAGTTCCCTACACCTTCTTGCTCTAACTGAAACCTGGCTAACCTCTTCTAACACTGCTTCTCCTGCTGCCCTCTCCTATGGTGGCCTGCACCTCACTCACACTCCCAGACCTGATGACAAGAAGGGTGGAGGGGTAGGCTTCCTACTATCCCCTACTTGTACCTTTCAACCTATTCCCTTTGCCCCATCACTCTCTTTCTCCTCATTCGAAGTCCTTGCTATCCGACTATTTCATCCCATCTCCATACGCATTGCTGTTATATATCGCCCCCCTGGCCCGGCTAACATCTTTCTTGATCACTTCTCCTCATGGCTCCCTCTCTTCCTCTCCTCTGATGTTCCTTCTGTTGTCCTTGGGGATTTCAACATCCCAGTTGACACCCCAATGAGTCCCATGGCTTCAACATTTCTTTCTATCACTTCCTCTTGTGATCTCCAGCAACATATTAACTCCCCTACTCATGATGATGGTAACACCCTGGACCTTATTTTTTCTACCATGTGCACTCCCACTAACCTTTCAAATTCCCCTTTCCCCCTCTCTGACCACCACTTCCTTTCCTGCTCTCTAATCTTGCCTCATACTCGCCCCCGTGCACCCCAACCCCGCCTAACCAGAGACCTCAACTCTATTAACCTTCAGGACTTCTCAATCAATTTACTCCCTCTCCTCTCTCCAATCTCAAACATGTCATGCCCTAACAATGCTACCTCTGTCTATAACGCCACTCTCATATCTGCTCTTGAGCATGTAGCACCAGCTACTACTCGCTCCTCACAACGTTCACATTTCCAACCCTGGCACACGACTGTAACCAGACACCGTCGACGACGTTCCTGCACTGCCGAACGTAGCTGGCTAAAGTTTAATTTCATGTCTGACTTTCTGCACTATAAATTTATGCTACGTTCCTACGACTCTGCTCTCAACCTTGCTAAAGAAACCTACTTCACCTCCCTCATCTCCTCCCTGTCCCACAACCCCAAACAACTCTTTAATACTTTCAATTCCCTGCTTCGACCGATCCCTACTACCCCTTCCACTAACCTCATGTATCTGACTTTGCCACGTTCTTCAATAATAAAATTCAAACTATCAGAGATGACATATCTGCACAGTCACCTCCCTCTGACTACGCACCCCCCTTCCCCTTGTCCTACCACATGCCCCCTTGACCCCATCCCTTCCCATCTCACCCAGTCTCTTTTATCTACCCTTGTCCCTACTCTAACTCATATCTTCAACCTTTCCCTCACTACTGGATCTGTCCCATCGTCCTTCAAGCATGCTACCATTACTCCTATCTTGAAAAAGTCCTCCCTCGACCTGACTGGTCTCTCCAACTACCGTCCCATCTCTCTGCTTCCTTTCACCTCCAAGCTTCTTGAAAGAATTGTTTATACATAACTAACTAAGTTTCTAGACTCCAACCTCCTGCTTGACCCTCTTCAATCTGGTTTTTGCCCTCGACACTCTACTGAGACCGCCCTTACTAAAGTTACTAATGACTCACTCACTGCTAAATCCAAGGGCCACTACTCCATGCTAATACTACTGGATTTCTGCTGCTTTTGACACGGTGGACCACCCTCTTTTCCTTCAAAAGCTTTATGATCTTGGCCTCCGTGATACTGCTCTCTCATGGCTCACTGTCGCCTTCATCTTAAAAACATTGCCCATATCCGTCCCCTAACGCAGCATACCACTAAGGCTCTTGTCCATGCCCTGATTATCTCCCGTCTTGACTACTGTAACTCTATCTTAGCCGGTCTCCCTCTTAACCGTCTCACCCCTCTACAATCCACCATGAATGCTGCTGCCAGACTCATCTTCCTCTCCCATCGCTTTACTAATGTCTCTCCCCTCTGTCGGTCTCTTCACTGGCTGCCTGTGCGCTTCAGGACTCACTTCAAAATCCTCACTGTTACTTTCAAAGCCCTTCACAGCGGTTCCCCTCCCTACATCTCCTCTCTCATCTCTAATTACACACCTAACTGGTCTCTCCGCTCATTCAATGATCTCCTTCTATCCTCTCCTCTGATTTCTAGCTCTCATGCCCGCTTACATGCCCCTATCCTCTGGAATGCCCTCCCCCGATCTATCCATCTCTCCCCCTGCCTTTATTCCTTCAAAAAATCCCTGAAGACCCACTTCTTTAAGGATGCTTACAACATAGCACACTGACGGCCTCCCGTATTCCTTTAGCTCACCTTTCCTAGTCCCTCTCCTGCAATACTTTTACTAGTGTGGCTGGTCTATCCCTAACAATGGCACTTTTGCCTATTGTGTAATACACCCAACTCCCTCTAGACTGTAAGCTCTTTTGAGCAGGGCCCTCCTCACCTGTTGTCTCTGTTAGTCAATTTGTAATGTAACATACTACTTGTTATGTCCTGTCTACCCATTGTACAGCGCTACAGAATTTGATGGCGCTATTTAAAACAATAAATAATAATAATAATAACTCCATCTTTGGGCGCACCGGGTTTTTACAGTCGTCTGTATGGACCCGGTTCCTGACAGCTAGGTGTCAAAAAGGTGGCTTTATCTCGTAGCCGCTCCTACTCATCTGACCTGCAGACGGGGGCGGCATTTTAGACTTCGCCGATGCCATTATCTACCCCCCCCCCCTTTGTACTTACCTTTTAGCAGTCCTGCGGCGAGTCTCCCTGCTCTGCCACGGTGCCAGCTTGTAATGCTAAGTGCCCGGAAAATGACGTCACTTCCGGCGCTCAGCATTACAAGCCGAGACCGAGCTAGAGGGCTCGCAGAGGAGAGAGGGGCCGAGCGGGTACTGACAACTTGGTAAGCGAAAACCACTCGGCGCTCTTTCTATCCTCCGCTTAAAAAAAAAAGAACAAAAAAAAAAACACTTGGGGCGGCAAAGTGCCACCTCTTCAAAAGTGCCGCGTGGGGCAATTGCCCCACTCTGCTCCATTGTAGGGCCGTCCCTGGTTATCACAATATCTGCAAATGGATCATAGTATACATTCTTAAGTCTATCTGGACCTGGGCTTTGGTAATACACTAATCACCTCTTTCACTTCCTCTATACCAATAGGCATGTTTTATATCTCCTTCGCCTCCTTTTTGTATTTTTATTTTTTTGGCATGTAATTATCTAAATACTGTTTGATCTATTTTAATTTGGCTTTATGTTTGATCCCTGAGGAACCTTTATATTATATAGGTTAAAGTAGAATTTTCCAAAAGTTTCTGCTATTTTCTCCGTTTCATTTACTACTTTACCTGTATGGGTTTTAATTTTAGGGATGAAGTTTTCTCCCTGCTTTTCTTCCCGTGCTTAAGCTAACATTTTCCCAGATTTATCTCTACCTATATACCGTATTTGCTCGATTATAAGACGACCCTGATTATAAGACGACCCCCCAAAATCTGAATATTAACTTAGGAAAAAAAAGAAAAAGCCTGAATATAAGACGACCCTAAAGGAAAAAAGTTTTACCAGTAAATGTTAATTCATGTAAACTATTTTTTTTAATAAAAGCTATGATTGAGAAAAATATTTTTTTTTTGTTTTTATTTCTTTTATATTTTCTATTGTATTTTCCAACCTGTCCCCCAGTTACGCACATCTGCCCCCAGGCTTGCCACACCAATATGGCACTGTGGCCCATGATATGCCTTTTAACCCTCTATATGCCACTGTGCCCCATGGTATGCCTTTTGACCCCCTATGTGCCACTCTGCCTCCAGAAATGCCTTATACCCCTATATCCCATTCTGGCATTTAGGGGGTTAAATGCATATTATGGGGCAGAGTGGCATATAGGGAGGTATAAGGCATTCCAGGAGGCAGAGTGGCATTAAGGGAGTTAAAAGGCATTATATAGAGCACTCTGCCTCCAGAAATGCCTTATACCCCTATATGCCACTCTGGCATTTAGGGGGTTAAAAGGCATATTATGGGGCAGAGTGGCATATAGGGAGGTATAAGGCATTTCAGGAGGCAGAGTGCACTATTAAATGCCCCCTTAACGCCACTCTGCCTCCTGAAATGCCTTATACCTCCCTATATGCCACTCTGCCCCATAATATGCCTTTTAACCCCCTAAGTGCCAGAGTGGCATATAGGGGTGTAAGGCATTCCAGAAATGCCCTACACACACACACACACACACACACACACACACACACACACACACACACACACACACACACACACACACACACACACACACACACACACACACACACACACACACACTTACTTACTTACCGGTGCTTCCAATTTCCTGGTGTATTGCCGGGGCAGCGGGTTGACGTCTCATTCCGCGGCAGCCGGAAGGAGGTGGAGTTGGCAGCGGGGGTTTGTATGCGTCCGTCGCAAATACCTTCCCCGGCTGTCAGAGATCAGGAACTCTGGAACAATGATCTCTGACAGTCGGGGAAGGTATTTGCGACGGACGCATACAAACCCCCGCTGCCAACTTCACCTCCGGAAGCACCGGTAAGTGTGTGTGTGTGGGGGGGGGGGCGACGACAGGAGGATCCAGGTCCCCTGCAGCGGTGCGGGGGATCTGGATCTTAGTCTCCTAATCAGACCTCTATTTGAGGTCTGATTAGAAGACGACCCCGATTATAAGACGAGGGGTATTTTTCAGAGCATTTGCTCTGAAAAAAACCTCGTCTTATAATCGAGCAAATACGGTAAAACTTATTGTTGGGGATCTGATATGCTCTAGCAGTCATATTGCTGCATAAATTAGATTGTTCTGCCCACAACTATGTCAACTTCTTGAACAGACCAAGAGCCAGCGTCTCCTTCTGTTCAGTTTCAATAATTAGCTGTTTCCTCCGAGATCAAATTCATTTTTTCCAATCTCCGTTTTTTTTAACCCTTGTTGCCAAACTGATCAGTTTACCTCGTACAGCTTCATGTGCCTCCCATATAATAGAACAGGGGTGTCCAAGTTTTTTTCTGCAGTGGGCCACTTCATCAGAATTGTATACGTCCGCGGGCCGCACTGATTTTTCCCTGTGAGAAAATATGGCCTTTGATAAGAAATGCAGATTAAAATGGAGTAAATGACGCAAAACTCTCACGGAGTTCTGGGCCTAGAAAGTTTTGTGACTGCAAATTCAGGATAATTAAAAATGAAATAGTTATATTTATTCTAGGGAGGCACCAAAACCCCTCTGACCACATGACCGATTATATGAAACCTTCCCCAAGAATTGGTTCCCATCTTTGATGTGCCAATAAGTTATGGTGGGGTAAAGGTGATGGAAACCCCTCCACTTAAGATAGGAATGGAATTCCTATAACTCAGGATCCTTATCTGTTAGGCCATCAGTCACCACAGGGGTCCTTTGGGAAGATGACACCTCTTGCCAGAACAGATACAGAGGGCATTCACAAAGAAACACATTTAATTCAACCTCAGATTAACTAATTGAATGCTTAAACAAATAAACTAACCACCTCTGCTGGGTTACCCTTCCATGCATCCACTACGTTATGAGTTAATCATGACAGGGGGGATAAGGCATATCTAAGGCGGAGTGGCATATAGGAGGTATACGGCATATCTGGGGGGGCAGAGTGGCAAGCCTGGTGTCAGATGATCATAACTGAGGGAAAGGTTGGCAAATAAAAGGAAAGAAAAACAAGAAATGCATTTTTCTCAATCGTAGTTTTTATTATATGAATTAATATTTACTGCTAAAACTTTGTGTTAAAACAAAACCTAGTTTGAGAAATATTGTGTTTGGGTTCTTGTACCATAAAATAGTTTTTTTTTTATTATGTCAGTAAGACGGGGCTCGACAAATGCCAGGCGCCAGGTCGCCATGGCGATAGAGAATTTTGTCCTGGCGCCTAGGAGTTTGTCAGCCTCTTTCATCTACAAAAAAAGCTGCTGTTGTTGTCTGCCCATGAGTCTGGGCAGACAGCACAGCCACGGAGTGATCCTGTAGGCTGAAAGTGCGGTTGCAGGAAAACCAGCAATCGTGTTTTCAGCTGCCACAGGCAGCTTCAGGGAAGGGGGTTGTGTGTTGATTGGGTCCCCACACAAGTGTGGGGACCTGACACAACACCCCCCTGCTGCCTGATCGCTCCATGAGACCGACAGGGCAGCAGTAACCCCTTCAATGCTGCGATCGTGGCATTTAGGGGTTAATTCCCGTTTTGCAAGGGGCTTTGCTGCTGGTGGTCTGCCTGGAAGCCCAGACAGACCAGCAACAGCAAAAACGAGCCCCCACAAGCCCTTTGATGACTCCTGTAGAAATGGAAGCCTACAGCAGTCATCAAAGAGACTCCCCCTGCAATGGCTGGCCTATAGACCAGCAATTGCGTCCCAGCTGCCAGAGGCAGCTTCAGGGACAGGGGAGAGGGTTCTTCGGTCTCCACATGAGTGTGGACACCAGCCCCAACCCTCCCCTGCTGCCCAATTGCTCCATGAGAGCGACAGTGCAGCGTTAACCCCTTCAATGCCACAATTGTGTATAACACATTCGTGGCACTGCAGGGGTTAACATTTGTCCCCAAAAGCTTGTGGGGACTAAATATCAGTCAATGCTGTGCTCCAATGGAACATCAGCATTTAAAGCGTTAAAAAAAAATAAATAAATAAAAAAAAAAAACAGCACTGACCTGGAAGTCCAGGGTGCTTCCAGGTCAAATGCTGTGAGTTTAGTAAGTGGGCCGATGATGATCAAATCACTCCTAACCAACTGTTAGTTTAAAAAAAATCCAGGCTCCTAATTTTTTTAGCTGGCGCCTAGATTCACAACAAATTTGTCAAGCCCTGCCATAAGATAAGAAGACAATTAGAGAAACGCTATTGTGATAAAGAGATAAAAGTGATGTGTGATCAGAGTACAATGACACGTTAATGTAAATTTTACGTTTTTTTTATTCTGTTTGTTTTTAACACCTAGTTTATTACATTATTTTAAATAAACGAAACGTTAGAATTTTTTTTATCCGACTAATCGGCCAACTAATCGATTATGAAAATAATCGTTGGTTGCAACCCTACTGTGGAGGAAGTCTTGTTCGCCTGAACACTCATTACAAGACTTCACTCACTACAAACATATTTTATTTCATTAATTTCCTCTTTCCTATAACCCTTAATGTCTATTTTCCACCTTTAAAACGCTTCTCTGTCCCATAGCCCTCCAACTTTTAAGCCCAAGAGCTTGCCACCTATTTCAAAAACAAAATTGACACCATCAGGGATAATATCCTGCACATGGTGTAAATCATATGGTACCTCAACCCACCCTCGCCTGCTTCAGTCCAGTCACAGCTGCTAAAGTTTTGTGAGGTCATCTCGTCCTCCCACCTCACCACCTGTCCCTTTAACCTCGCACCTTCACATCTCCTACATCCCTCTCTAGTGTCCTTACCCCAATCCTAACCAACATCTTTAATCTCTCCTTTTTCTCTGGTGCATTCCTATCCTCATTTAAACATGCCGTCATCTCTCGCGTTCTTAAGAAGCCTTCCCTTGATCCCACATCCCCATCAAACTACCATCCAGTCGTTCCTGCTAGTATTCAAACTGCTGGAACGACTAACTTCTACTCAGTTAACTAATTTCCCCTCTTTGAACACTCTGCTTGACCCAATCTGGTTTTCGGTCCACAGCATTCAACAGGGACTGTATGTACTAAAATTACTAATGACAGTGTCACAGCTAAAGCAAAAGCCCACTTCTCACTAGTTATTCTCATGGACCTCTCTGCAGCCTTTGACACAGTTGACAACCCCTACCTCCTACAAACCCTCCATGCTCATGGTATCTGTGACACAGCTCTTTCCTGGTTTAAATCTTACCTCTCTGACCGTACTTTGGGTCTCATTCACTGAAACTTGGTCCTCTCCCCTACTGTTATCTATTGATCTCCCTCAGGGCTCATTTCTTGGGCCTCTACTATTCTCCATCTACACTTCTTCCCTCCGACAACTCATATCATCTTTTGGCTTGCAGTACACCTATATGCAGATGACACCCTAATCTATATTTCCTCTCCCGGCCCCTCTGACTTCACCCTTTCTCCTAACTCGCAGGAATTGCATTACGGATGTCGTTCCATTACCTAAAGCTCTACGTCCTCAAGTTAAAGTTTATGGTAATCCCGCTATTTGCTCTATATACAATTCCTGACGTCTCTATTACTGTTGACAACTCCACTGTCCAACCGACAGACCAAGTTCGCTCCCTTGGTATCACACTTGACTCTGCTGTCTTCTCCTTTTGTACCAGTTGTGTGTGACTTAAAATTATCCCACTGATTGTAACAGAGCTACGTAATCTGCTGGTGCTTTATAACTAAATAAATGTAATGTAATGTAATGTAGTCTCTAAAAGATTCTTTCCTGATACATCTTTGTGCCAAAATCGCTTAGATTTGGTATTGTATAAATATGGTTTCTCTATATTTAAAATTTCTGCATATGGAACATTTATGTTTGTATTTTTGTACTTGGCATCAAGGCTTAAAAAAAAAATCTAGTATCTAGAGAAAAATAGTCATTTTAAAACTTTTTAAGTTAAACATTTTAGAAAGTGATAAGTCAACATTTAGCCACACGTTTTCTATTTGTTTTACAACGTTTATAGATTATTTTTTTTTTTTTTACTTTTCCCTTTACATAGAGTGAACGTGACAAAAAAGAGCGTGTGGAGGCCCAGCGTCAAAAGCAGCGTGAATTAATAA